>NW_027468774.1:23505676-23513176 GCF_046254945.1 Alosa pseudoharengus | reverse complement strand
ATCTTCAGAAGACCTTTTTTCTGTCGACGTCTTAAGTGCTCAATCTTTAGGGACTTTCTCTAGGCTTCCACTGATGTGCTAGATTCCCTTTTTGCCAATTCATACACACACTCAAGTCGTCTGATATTAGACTGTTTGACAACTGGAGGAGGGTTATAACAATGTAGGCCTATATCAGGTATCAAGTAGGCTAGTAAATAACAGTAATTGTTTGATCAAAAAATGCTATTTACTAGCAATTGTTCAGCCAGTTTCTTTAGTAGGCTACTAGTTGTTTGAATAATAACCACTTTACAAAATGACAGTATTACAATTTAGGTCCTCTAACTCTGTCAGATGTTTACTGTTTCTCAGCGACACGCAATCAAACAGACAGACTCTGAAGTCTGATGTCGATAACAATACAGAGGCACATTTTACATAAGATCTGCTGGTCCTGAGCCAACAGTGCCAACAGTGCCTGCTGCAGCATGTGTCTTCAAGGCTGGAGGTCAGTGATGGAGGGATTTGGTCTGTCGTGTGTGTCCAAGGATCATGCCACTGACCTCTGATCCATCTCCACCCTCGTGCACCGCTCTCAGGCCCCCCACTGAGTGGCCAGGTGGTCAGAGTTGGACTCTGACCATTCAGTGCCCACACATCTCTTTCCCCCTCTGTCGTACCTCCTTAGCCCCCCCCCCCCCCTTCCTCCTCTGCCAGGGGATGTAGATGTAAAGTTTGTGATTTTGGGGACTGTAGTGAAGCAGTTTTTAAACAATTTGAAGAGGTGCTATTTTTTTCTCCTTTTGGTCACATCCCTATAATTGAAAAACAGAAACACTTTTGTGAGCTTTCTGTGAGGCTTGTGAGGTTTCTGCCCCTTTTTCTCAGCCTGTTCTGGTCTCCTTGTTTTACTGAGTCACACTGAGTCCTGTTTACGAGGTGCAGGCTCCTCCATTTTGAATGTGCCTCTTTAATTGACCATTGCCATGCCTTCTCCACACTGCAGCAGTCATTTGTTACGGCATCTTTCCCCCTTAGTTACAATAAAGCCAGATGAGAGGAGGAGTGATTCTGTTATTAAAGCTGGCTTACTCGTAATTTCCCGCCTATTAACTGAGGTTTATACATTGATTTTGCAAAATTTCTTCAGCTGTGGGGTTAATGCACAGGGGCGGTCTATACATGGGAATGCATTTCTTTTCTTAATTCTTCATTCTGATTAAAAGCACGATCTGTTTCAGATTTATTGGGCTTTTGGGCACTGTGATTAATAAACATGTGCGGTCAATACACAATTAATTCATTTTTTTTGTATTTTTAAACACTGTTGTGCAGTTTATACACAATGTGGCTAATACACAGGAAATGATTGTAATGCTCACTAGAGCTGGCCTACAGGGGATCCAATTATTGTTTCGATACCGATACCAAGTCAAGAATCTCCATTTCGATCCTTTTTTTAAATTTGATTTGATTTTGAGGCCCCCACCACTTGACGTCATCAGTAATATTGAATATAGTGTGATCATTCACACCAGTGGCCATCCATCCACACACACACACACAAAAACACACACACACACACACACACACACACACACACACACACACACACAAACACAGAAAATTATGGCTTATGTCATATACTTTGATTTAATACATTTTGGAATTAATTAAGTTTTTGTTTTATCAAAACAACTTTGTATTTTATGATCTGCATAATTACTAGTAGCTAAAAATATTTATTCATTTGAATACTTCAATGGATTTTTAAACTATTACACTTAAGCATATATCTTTAATGTGGTGTGTAGGTCAAATTGAGTGCACATTGGTGGTGTTAAGGATATGTGGATGCAATTCATTATGTTTTTTGTGTCATTAGATAAAATAAGCTTAAATGTTAAAAAAAACTAACAAGTCAAAGACACTCTTTCTGGGATCATAGATGAGAAGTGTCTTGCAATGCTCATTTGTGATTTTGGTGAGCGCTACATGATTAACAGACATGACGTGACAGCTAGCGGGATAGTTAGCAATAAGCTCTCTCTCAGATGTAAAAATTTGCCGTTAGGTTGCGTAGCCTATTCCTGAACTAAATAGTAGGCCTAAATTAGCTAAATCCCATGGCCTAGGTAGATTAGCAACACAAACTTGAGAGATGTTTGTGAGCAAATCAACTTAACATTAGCCTATTATTATTTGTTGCTTTGCGGCCACAGTATCACTTAAACTAGCAGCAGTGTCTCAATGTTTATGGCATGACAGCTGCAGCTTGAAAGATGTGTGTGAGAGGACAAAAGACACACAGGTTAAGGGAGGCACTAGAAGCATGCCTTGTGCACACGTATCTTACTGCAAAATGACACTGTCATTAAAAGTATCAATACTAATACAATTAGGTATTTTTAATTTCAGGGTATTGCAATACTTTTGTAGTATCGGTGCACCGTGCAACACTAGTCTCCTTTTAGACCAGTACTGGCACACACAAGCTTACACACTCTCACTCCCACTTGTGTGCAAAGACACAGCACACTCCCTTGTGTGCTGCATTCTACAAAACACACACACACACACACACACACACACACACACACACACACACACACACACGAACAGGCACAGCTGTTTCCAAAGAGGGGTGTGTTGCAGGCCTCTGATCTGCAGCTTCCTGTGCCCTCTGATTGGCGTGGGCCAGCAGCTGCATTGTGCCGTTGGAGACGGTGCCCTCCTCACATTGCACTCAGCTCTGGAGGGACACTTAAAGCGATGGTTCAGAGTAATTTCACCCTAGGGTCCTTTGCACCATAGCCCCGAGCCAAACACCCTCCCAGAACCTGTTTTCAGGAGTTTATTTAAATAACACTTGCCTGATGGATGCTATTATCTGCTACTAAACCGCTGCGTCGACGTTATTTCCGTGATTTGGGAAAAGCCTGTAAAAGTCCTGGCAGGAAGCATGCATAAGGATGTAGATCCAGGAATGCACTAATATTTTGTTCGTAGGACCAGTTTGCAACAATTATTAGTTGTAAACACTTCGGAAAAAAAATATATTAAAAACTGGATATACCAAAAAACGTTGATGTAATCACTTCCTGCCAGGACTTTTACGGGCTTTTCCCAAATCACGAAAGTAACGTCGACGCAGCGGTATAGTAGCAGATTAGCATCCATCAGGCAAGTGTTATTTAAATAAACTCCTGGTGTACCTACAAACTTTCCAATGCATCGTTTTATGAGTAAAGAACATACTGTAGAAGTTTCGTACCATTCAGGGCATTATTAGTGGGGTAATTTACGAGATAAAAGTTGGTTCCATTACGCCTGCAGAAACTCATTAGTTTCTGACAGCGCTACTCGACCAGGGTTCGACCAAGGGAAAACAGGTTCTGGGAGGGTGTTTGGCTCGGGGTCATGGTGCAAAGGACCTTAGGGTGAAATTACTCCGAACCATCGCTTTTAGCATGCGGATAACCCACACGTGACGTGACCCTCAAGGCCACTTTGATCCGTAATGTGTAACCCAGCAGCAGGGATGTGGACTAGGAGAACAGGTGAAGAACCGTTGTTCCTTTTGATTCCACTCATATGCCTGACTTGGACCCCAGAGAGTGTACCTCAGCCTTCTGTGTGTCAGGCTGCCAGATAGCTGTCGTCGGGGAGGATGGTCACTTCCTCCCAACCACACCTATATGCAGATAAAGGTCCTGACGTTGCCTGTGTATCAGGGAGCCTCTGTGTGGTCAGAGTTTCCATACAGTCACAGATAAATATAGGCCTTCTACTAGCCGCTGGCCCTCTCTCTTAAGTAGGCGGGTGCTGCCTTTGGGCTCCCACCCTTCCCTGGCTGTCCTGCTCTTGCAGGCTGTGGAGAGCATGGAGCCATAAAAGCTGGGGAGCGCTGATGTCATGAAGAAGGAGGCCACCAAGCTTTTGATCGCTATGAAAGGCACAGCTGAGGCATAATGAGGTAGCCACACTAAACTCTGGGCTCACCGTGAATGGTCAAGAAAGGATGTGTCACCTCGTAGTAACGCCAGAGAACAGACTGGACAACCAATTAGGAAAAGTCTGAAAGTTAACCCTGTTTTTCTCATTTGTAGCAGCTGTTACATTCATCACAGTGCACAGAGCAAATTGTTTAAAAGAGACTTTTTGAATAGGAAAAAGATTTCAATAGTCATTATCAAAAACATACTCTATTTGTGGCCCGCCCTGTGATGGCATGGTGGGGGTGGGGGGTTGCGGCGTCTCTGCGCCTCTGCCCGGCTCAGTCTGGCGCGCAGGGCCAGCTCACTAGTCTGGGACGGGAGCATGATCTCAGTCACTGCGCCCATCCTCACAGACCTGCCACAATGAGCAGCGGCTTAGTCATCATCACCCCCTGTGGTGGCAGTTGGCAAGGGTGACTGTGACCGTGCCGCCGAGTGTGTGTGTGTGTGTGCATGTGCTAACTCACTGAAGGGACATCTGCTTAGTGCTGCCATCTTACGCCGGCTACTTGCAGCGCGCGGAGTTCAGAGCTCCGTCACCATCAGCGCCACTTCGTCACTACTACTGCTCCTCCGCCAAACCACAGGGATATATTGGTCCCCCTCAGCCATTGGCTCCCTCTCCAGTTAGCCCAGCACTGATTGGCTGACTGTGCCTTCATTTGTGTGAAGATTGTTTGAAATATCTGTTGGAAAGCAGTGGGGTGGGGGTCTTGAAAGGCCTGAGTTAAGTCTGGGTTTTGGAAGCATGGTTGGTGTGATAATTAGTGGAGTCCTTTGGTGCTCAAAGGCTGTGACTGCCTGGCCAGGTTCGGTTCTCTTTCGGAGCATCCAAGTCCCCTGCGACTGATATGTCCATCTTGGAAACACTTGAGAGAGGGGGGAGAAATCTCCTTTCATGTCCCCGAAGAGCTTCTGGGGCCGAGGAGGCCAAGCCCCGTCGGTGTGAGGGACGAGGGGAGAGGCCCACCAGGAGGCTGTGTGAAGCCCCCGGTCCGTCTCTTGTACTCTTTCTGGCCGCCTTGTTCGAGGAACATAGACGGACAAGACTCTGGAATGCCAAGGCTCTGACTCGGCCATGCCAGCACCTGGCGACCGTTGCCACGGCAAAGTTCACTCCAGTGCCCACCAATGCAAGGGGACTTCCTATCTCTCCCCCTCTCTCTGTCCCTGCCACTGAGGCCAGACGTTTGGCCGTGTGCCCTCTCTCTGTCTTTTTTTCCCCTTTTCTTTTCATCCCGTGCTGGCCTGGAGCTCATGTGATCGTCCAGTCAAACAACGACAGTACCCCACCCCTCACCCTGATCTGGCCGAGACCAAGAGGCAGGTCGTAAGGGCTGTGTGATTAGTGGTGTACCCTTGGCCTCGGGTGTTGTGGGATTAAGATGTTATTGTTGGTGTAGAGGAAAAAGTGAGATGTTTGTGCTTAGTTGAGATTGGTGGTTATAAACACATGAGGAGTGGGCCGTTGGTTTTGACAGTGGTCCTGGAGGCGGAGAGAATCGGAGCACTCATAGGTGCAATCCTAGATAATCAGGTCTATTTGATGAAGTGTTGCACTGAGTCCCAAATTGTAATTAGTGGCCTTCATTCTTACCTCTACTGTTATTTGGTATGGTCTAGACTGGAGGGAGCTTACAGGTAAATTGGAGAGGGCTTGAAGCAGGGTTCCACAACCCTGGTTTGAAGGGCTCTCAGTTGAATAAGGAAGTGGTAAGCATGCATTAAATGTAGTGCACCTTAATTAACAGATGCCATACATGCACAAAACCCCACACATTCAAAAGCAGGCACATGTTTTTTTCCAGACTATACAGGTTTGGGGTCTGAGTTGAGCGCTGTGCCCAGTATTGCCCCCTGCTGGTAAGCACCAGTGCAGCCCCCCTCTCCCACACTCAGTCCTGGAGAGGCAGACAGAGCGACCCGCATTGTGCTAAACAAAGGGGGCTTTGTGAGTGCCATGACCAAAAGGATCCAAGTATTTGTGTGTGTGTGTGTGTGTGTGTGTGTGTGTGTGTGTGTGTGTGTGTGTGTGTGTGTGTGTGTGTGTGTGTGTGTGTGTGTGTGTGTGTGTGTGTGTGTGTGTGTGTGTGTGTGGGTGGGTGCAAATGTATGTGTGTGTTTGTAGTGGTTTGTAGTTATGTGGCTGTGTGTGCTTCATGTGTATGTGTTTGTGTGTCTGTGTGTCTGCGTGTCTGTGTGTGTGTGTGTTGTTCAAGAGTGTGTGTGTGGGGTGGTCCCTGAGAAGAGGGGCCCAGTGTTTGGACAAGGGGCAGCTTCTGTTGGGTTGCTGTGAGTCCTGTGAGTGACAGGACAGGTGTTTGCGGCAGCCTGTGTGCATGTGTGTCTGTGTGTCTGTGTGTGTCTGTGTGTCTTTGTCTGAAGAGGGAAATTTGGCTTGTGAATATCAGTTTATGAGGAACCGCCCTGATCCTCCTACAGAAAGATATCTGTGTCTCCCCTGTTTTAATGTAATGGATATTTGTTAGACATATGGGAGAACTCTCTCAACCCTTGTGCGTGCGCACACACACATACACACACACACACACACACACACACACACATAAACACACACACAGTCACACACACAGACACTTACATACTCACCCACCCACCTCTCCTTGCGGCATGCATCTGTGTGCAGTTCACCCAGTCCATATGCATATTTCTGCCAGGCAGGCTTTTATAGATCTATCTGCTGCTCCCACTCACTCATCCCACCACCCTGCCTACCTCCTCCCTGCTTCCCCTCGCATGCCTCTGTCTCAGCCTCTCATCTGAAGAAGGGATAACAGAAGCAGTGAGGAGAACAAAGGCTCTCTCTGAATACCCTGAAGGCCATGTTTTCTCCTTCATCCCTCAGACTTTTTTTATTTAAGAGTCTTTGGGAAGTAGCTGAAGTCCCCGCTGTCTGTGTTTGCTTTGGCACGCACGCAGCTCCTACCAGACGCTGTCCACTCCTATGTTCTCTCTGTGTCTGAGTCCCACGGCGAGTGGGGACGGACGTTCTCACCCCCTTTTTTCCGGAACTGCCAGTCAGCCTTCTGGATGGAATCTCAAGGTTTCCTTACACTCCAGAGGATGTGGCCAATGGATTTTGCTGGGGTTTTCTTTCAGCCACATCTTGATAGAGATCACAGACGTCGCTTAAAAGGATGTCAGTACTCTATTCTTGTAGTCTACTCACACAGTTAAAAATACGGCTTTAGTATTGCTTCAAATGAAGCAACGGGTAGGCCAAATTAGTCAGTTACTAAATGTGCTTGTGGAAACAATATCTCTCAGCAGTGTTGACATTTTAGTAACAGCATTAACGTTTCCAGAACCAACTAATATGTGAATACTACTGCTGCCTAAGACCTTGGATACTTTAATACGGTCTTGTTACGTCTCACTGCAAGATGATGCCGCTTTCCGAGACCGTCTGACCTTTGGCTCTGTTGGGGAACAGGATGTTAGAGGACCAGCCACAGGTTGTGTTTCACCTTGCTGTCAGTGTTGCAACCATCTGTAATGT
>NW_027468774.1:23425676-23503176 GCF_046254945.1 Alosa pseudoharengus | reverse complement strand
GTTGCAGTTATCTCCCACAGGAACACACACTCTCCCTCTCCCATGCACACTCCGCCCAGGTTGACCTGGTGTTGGCTGCTTTATGGGCTTTGACAGGCTCTCTAGTGGCCTGGCTCTCAGACACTCTTAGTGTGTTTAGGCTGGAGAATGGGAGGCCTGTTTCCATCGCCTCAGGCTACAAGCAAACAATCAGTTAGTTGTAATTGGTAAGTGTATAGGATGTGGAACCAGGAATCTGTATTTTTTTGTAATTGAGTGAAGTGTGTGTGTGTGTGTGTGAGACCACGTTTCTGTGGCTCTTTGATGGAAAGCACATGGCCCCAATCTTGAAACTCTTGGTGTGAAAACCACTCCCATGTACTCAAGGCCAAGACAGGAGAGAGTTAATCGAGCTCTTGGGATTCATAAATCTGTGTGTGTGTGTGTGTATGTGTGTGTGTGTGTGTGAGAGAGAGAGAGGGTTATACTACCATTGCTTCCATGTTCTTGCCCTGCCCCACTAGTCCGCCTGCCATTAACACACCCAGAAACACGACACCTAACTGCTGTGGCACCCAGGCCCTTGCTGTCTATGGGTCATTGTGTCTGAGCCCCTACCCCAGTCCTCATCCATAAGCTCGCTCCAGGCCAGTTGCCGTGGCCAGGATTCCAGGGTTGCCCCCCACTCCCCTCTGTGACATCAGTGGAATGTACCACACCCCACACCCCTGTATCGGTGGGGAGAGACGGGGGGGGGGGCGAGACAACAGGAACGATGACGACTCAGATTCCCTTGGTTGCACTGGCAACAGGTCTCCATGCCAACCAGCACCAGCTTTGTCTTTCTGTGCTGTGCTTCTTGGGGGTATTCCAGGAACGTGGTTTTGTGATGAACCAGAATAGCCCTATGGGCTCATTCTCTTAGCAAAACAAAGCCATCGGACTGGTCTATCAAAGATCCTCTGCTTCTGTTACCACTTACCGGTACTCTGAGTTAACTTCATGGTTTGTCACTAAGCCATGTTCCTGGAATACGTTCTATATATATATGCAGTCTATGCTGGAATACATTGATTGTCTAGAATTTTTTTTGTCCTACTGGAGGATGTTTTTGTAGAGGACGCATCCATAAAGCTGCTCATACAAGTAGCCTCACTGAATGGTGACAATGCAGCTCTACTGGTTGACAGCTTAATCGATGCAGGATGAATGTCTTCATACACAGACGGTAAGGCTGGGAGCGTTTATGCCCTCCACGGCAGCCAAAGGATGTTGTTAAAGGTGACATTGACACTGTGCAGGACCTGCTGTCGGCCATGAACGTAATCTCTCTCTCTCTCTCTCTCTCTCTCTCTCTCTCTCTCACACACACACACACACACACACACACACATACACAAAAACAGTCTTCCCACTGTCGGGGAGAAAGGACCTGACAGACTCCAGACGGGGGAGGGGGGAGGGGCCATAGGCTGTTGTTTCCGTCGGCGACAAGTGGCTCTGGAGGACAGTGCGATTAACTTTGCCCGTCAGCAGTGGCAGAAACAGGCGTGACGAGGGAGAGCGTTGTAGAGTTGTCTGTCAGGACCCCACTAGGGCCCTTCTTGTTAACCACACCAACCACAAGTCTTCACTGTTGAACTTTATTTCAAAGTCTGTTCATTTGACCTTGCAGAGTAGGCTGTGTTTGTTAGGGGGTGGGGGATAGCTTTGAACGTACTGTTCCCATTACTCAACTTAGGACAATGGTTACCATGACACTGAGCATCGGTATTTGTATTGTCTCTGATGACCTTGTTTCATGTATTTGACGCATTGATACATTTTACTCTGTTATGGAGTTAAATGTGCATTTGAAATGTGAGTTAAAAGGCTACAACACAAACCCTGTAATATTCCAGTTTTGTTTACTTATGTGCTTGTATGGCGGAGGATCTAGTAGCTACTCAGCTATGCGATGTGATAAATTCAACCCATATAATTTATAGGGGTTGGCACCACAATTTCTTCCTGTGTATATATATGTATGGGGTATAGAAGAAAAAGACAGCAACAGATATGTTGAATTCTTTGGGTAGAGGGTGGAGAAGATGAGGAGCAGGAGAAGTGGAGAGAGGGATGGAGAGGAGTGGAGAGAGGGATGAGGAGGGGGCTTGGCGGATGGGTGCAGGTTTTTGGGCTGGCAACGATGGGGTCTGGAATGCCGGGAATGAGCAGATTAAACCGTCTGGGCGGATAAATGATTAGCGCAGCGCAGATCTCCAGCAGCGCTTGAGTGCCCGTACGCCTCCTGCCACACATAGCCTCAACTGTGTGTGTGTGTGTGTGTGTGTGTGGATTTATATGCATGCAATTAAGATGTGAGCATAGCACCTGAATTGAATTAACATATAAATGATGAGGATGTATAAATGACCTGTCTTTGTTGAGTCTCTCTCTCTGTACCACAGTTAGGCTATGCTGAGCTAGGGTTGCACACATTGCGCTGCACTCTATATCTCAATATGACAATCATAATGTTGGACAAAAATAACCACTTTAAACTCTTGAAATCATGTGAAAATGTTATGGTTCTGGAGCAAAGCTCATTTGAAATGGTTTCTCCCCCTAAAACCCCTTTTCATATTTAATAGCATCACATTCCATGTTCCAAATAGTCCCACTGAATCAAAGCTGAGACAATCAGAGGTGGAAAAATCAGACTGTGGCTGAACTTGGGGCTTGTGGGCAGGAAAGGGCTTTTGATTAGGTTATTTTCTACTTTGTTGAACAGTATGAATAATACTTTGTCTCATTGCCACAGTTGGAGAGGAAGGGAATGTGTGTGGCTATGTCTTGCCTTGTGGCTGTCTGAGAGAGAAAGATGGAGAGCACATGTTTGTTTAAAGAACGAGGAGAGAGAGAGTGAAGAGAGGGTGGGAGAATGATGGAAACTCATAAATGGAACAGATTCTCAACAGCAAGCTGATCATGAAGGTTTTTGCAGGTCTTATTTTATTTTGATAGCATTCACAATCAATTACATAATATTCTTAAAATATCAATTGGCCAGTGAGGAGGGCTGAGGCAGAGGGAGTAGAGAACAGATGAACACGCATTCTTTGGCCTGTATCTGTCAATCCGTGGCACACAAGTTGGAAAAAGGTCCTGCATCCCATGATGGGCTATGGTCATGGAGACCATAACAGACATGGGATTAGACATCAGATTAGTCCAACAGGGAGAAGGAGGCATTTGTAATAGTAAGCCTGAATTAATTGTACCAGCATAGAGTCTTGTGACACAGTTTGATTTAGTTGGCGCAAGAGTAAGAGAAAAAAGGAATAATGCTACTCTTTATATGCCCTCAAAACCCAGACAGATTCAGACTCGGACAGACACAAGATGTTGGCCATCCTTGATTTATTATGCTGTGCCATAGTGCATCACGAGACTCAGACTGATGATTTTATAGGGTCCCTCTGCCAAAGAACTCAGTGTTCTGACTCTGTCCGGATCAGCCTGTCATTAGAACAACCAGGACTGTTTTTGAGGTAGTCATTAGGCTACTGTGTAGTGTTGTGAATTTAATGAATTGAATTTTAATGGAATTTAATGAATTGTTAATTGTATTCCAGGCGTATAATGTCTACAATGTCTTCTTAGTTTCTAATTTGATAATGCAATACCATGCAATACCAATTTAGATAGGCTAGTTCTGCATAATCTGCATGGAGCAATGAAGAGTACATAGAGGTTCCGTGGTGGCTGTGGCCTCAGCCCAGGCCCTGTGAGGTCTAGCTGGTTTTCTCTCTAGTGGGTTCCGTGGTCTCTCGCTTTTCAGACGCTGTGCAAGTCGTCTTTGAGTCTCTTCTTTTCTCCGCCGACTTCAGCGCTGTCTTTGTCCCCTTTGACACTGGGCAGCATCTGTGGGCGATTATTAGAGTCAGGAGTGATTGTTCACACTTCATTGCTTCCTGGTAATTCCAGGCATTAGAAGTCAATAGCGGAGCCTGGCGTAGAGCCAGTGGTCTTGTTGTCACACTGAGCTCATTGTGAGGGATGTGGGGTGGATGGCCTCTCCCAGCTCCTCCAACACCCTTCCCTCACCAGCCCTCGCCTCCACCGGGAGAGGCACTGCCATTCTTGGCTCACTGATTTAAGTGTTGCCCAGACATGAAGACATCTACATTTAGGGCTCTATCTTCCGTCCCGGCGCAATTGACTTTGTATACTCGCGCGTTTGTCTTTCCTATTTTGCAGTCAGCGCATATTGGAATTTTCCCTCCACAGGTACATGCCTGTAAATTAGGGAATTCGATTGCGCCCATGGGGGCGGTTCAGCGAAAAGACGGGGCGTGTTCCGGCACAAACGTTCACTGTTGATATTTTGCAGTTTCAGAAAACAATTCCGCCACAGACCAGGAACTCCCTGGTCTAAAGTCTGTGGCGAAAATGCAGATGCTATTTTAAGGGCGCATGCATGACCACAGGCCTGCATGAATGAATGCGTTGCACACCAATCTACAGACACCCCCGTGCACAGACGGAAACATTCAAAGCCTTGATAATATTTGTCCATTTCCCGGTTTTGTTCGTGCATTGGTGACCTAAATATTTAGTAGCCTATATAGTACAACATCTACATGCAATATCTTTACAACAACGCCTAATTATGACCTATTAATCTGGACAACTTTACAGCCCTATAAAGGCTAAAGTTACTTTTAGTTTTGTTCCAATTTACCGTTGTGTAAGGTTTTAAGCACCATAATTTTGCCTACCTTGTTGTAGCCCATCCAAGCTTTGCTATGTTCCCTCCATCCTTTCGTTATTTTCAAAAAACGTTTTATATCCATGATGGCCTTGAAGTCTTGAGTTAGTGAATTAGCTTAAATCAGCTTTTCATGTGCTGTTACCCAGCAACAGATAGTACAAGAAAGCAGCAAGTATGCTTACAATTTCTGTACAATTTCTGTAGTTGCTGCATCCATTCATTGTTATTCTCTCTCCTGCTCAAATAAATGTTGTGCGTGAATTAAGTTGATGATAACGTGTATACAAACTCTGCTTTACAGAAAATATTGTAAATAGTCTACTGTCACGCAGTTAATGGGATACTGTTCAGAGTTGAAAGTTAGGTCAACTTAAACGAAGCCCTTGCTTGGCCGCCTGTGCTGCGCAACGCACACTTAGCTCCTCTCATCTATACAATGTAGTTCCTATTTCTGTAAACCATACATAATTTCAAAGAAAAATATTACCACTCGAGGGAAATCAGTGTGGTGTCCATGTGAAAAAATAGGCATAAATCTAGCGTAGCCTACACATTTTCACGAATCACTGATGTGTTGATGACATAAATTAGGAAATGTTAGAGGACTTAAGGAGACATGATGTTGAACTGCCGATGCCATTTAACCCTAATGCCCCAGCGGCAGCACGGGAGAGAAGAGATTAACTGACAGAAGATATGCATTGTCTATAGAGAGGTAATGTTCGATTACATTGTACATTGCAAATATATCACCATGCATTCATAACCTCGTGATTCAGTGAGAATGATCCCAAAACATCGGAAAGTATGTCTTTGTGACAATTCTGTATTACATTTGGTCAAGATGAAAAATCAATAGCTAACTGTTCCCAACTGAACAGTGATTATAGCGCTGTGAACTCCTGGCTGCGCCTGGCAAATACGCCACCATAATAGCAATCAGCTATGGAACAAGCATGCCTGTTGTTAAAGGGAATGTGAGATGACGCTCTGATTGGTTTATTGCACATTACGCCCAAACCACACCCATGATTAATGTGGCTACTTCAGACAACCCCATTTTAGATTTGCGTCGGGCGCAACAGTCAAATATCCCGCCGGTAAAATAGCATCAGCACCCGAGATCCGCCCACAAAGTGAATTGCGTTTTTTGTGCAAAGACACTTCCGTTTTAGACCATTAAAATAGGGCCCTTAGTCTCTTAAGGTCCCTTTGAGGATGCCTTCATCCTATGTGAGATTCATGTGGGTTGTTAGCACTTTACTCTGCCAGCTGACTCGCATGAATACTTAAATCATGACTCATTTACTCTTTATTTGCATACCAAGTACTGTGTCGGATCCAAGTTAACATTTTCCTTTTCCAATTTTTGTAATTTCTCTTATGTTTGTAATCACTCCAACCATTCTGCTATTAGGACCCCACCCCACCCCACACAGCCTTGTTTGTCTTGGTGCGACATATTGACAACTCCAGTCTGAGCCCATCTCCTCACACGGGGGCCGTGAAGGATTCACTGGCCCATGGAAAATGAGCGCCTTTGATATGCATTTCACAAGGGACCGTGCTAAGCCGGACTGAGCGTGCTCAGTAGCCCTGCCTCTGCTGCAGCTCCTTTGATGGCCCGTTGGGTTTCTGAGGTCCAAAGCTCTCCTGAGAAATGTTTGATTATGGTCTCCCTAGCCAGGACAGAGGACAGAGGGGCTAAACCCATTTTATTTACCACGCCAAGGGTAAGAGCAGTGAGATGAATGGAACACATGACTGAGATTCTTTTTTTTTTTTCAGATTCAATTCTATTGAGGAATTCCATTGAGTAGAGAGGAGGACTGAGAGATGTGATCGATGATGCGGTGGGACAGAGTAAGGAGCATGACTAAGGAGAGGTGGGCGTGGAACGGAATATTATAGCCGGTGTATCCCATAATTCTGAGCGTATGAGTTCACTCCCTCAAAGCGAGCTCAACCTGTCAGGCTGCTGACTAATGAGGTGTCAGTCACCGTGACTGATTGCCGCTCTGACCCCCACAGACAACCATTTTGAAACGTTGCTGGTCAGCTCCCAGTCATTCCGCTGTCATCGGTGGCTCCCAATGCCGCACGCTCCCACTGACCAAAACAGGTCAGTCAGCGATGGGCTCCCAGCCCCCCCCCCCCTCTCCTCTCCTCTCCACAGAGTCGCATTGTTCTTATTCCAGACTTCTGACTGAAGCTGTGAGTCAGTCCGACGCTGTACTGCACTACTGCTGACCTTTGCAGACGCAATACGGTCCACCGTCCAAATTGAAGGATGAACAGACCTGCTGGTCCACTCCATCTCCGTCCTCTGAGAGTAGAGTCAAGGCCGGTCACATAGTCTGAGGCAGAGGGAATGTTTATGAGAGGAGTAGAGTGGACTTATGGTGTGCGCTTGGCTCGTCTGGCTTTGACCTGTGAGCCTCTCTGCAGTCCTGCTGGGCTCATTGTCAAGAGAAGGCGAGCCAGAGCAGCACCATTTACTCAGCTGCTTTTCCCACCGCTGTCATCAAATAGGAGGAATTGGATGCAGTCGGACTGTGTGCGTGTGTGTGTGTGTGTGTGTGTGTGTGTGTGTATGTGTGTGTGTGTGTCTAAATGAGACTGAAAGCAAATGTGTGTTTGGGGAGACAGTGTATGTTGGAGTGTCTGTAGCTCTCTCTGTGTGAGAACACTCTCACTAGTCATTTAAAAAATGATCACTGCTCTGCATGTTTTGGGAAAATGCTTTATACTTCAAATGTACTACAGCTCCTTGCTTAGGAAACAGTGCTTCCTTCATGACAAGTCTATGGCTGGGTCCACTGCATTCCTCTGCCCACTATGAAATGGCACACCTCCTCATCGCTCATTCATACGGTTGCCTCAGCACACTTTGCCATTCACAGGTTTTTCTGCTAAGTCACTCCGAGGTAAAATACAGATTGCTTACTCTGATGACTGCTGCAGTCATTGCTGATCAATAATGCAGTCTTTGGCAGCCAAGTGCCCCTTGTCCTTTTATGCCGTCTACTAGTGTGCGTGTGTGTGCGTGTGTGTGTGTGTGTGTGTGTGTGTGTGTGTGTGCGTGTGTGTGTGTGTGTGTGTGTGTGTGTGTGTGTGTGTGTGTGTGTGTGTGTTTGTGTGTGTGATGTGTGAATGATCGAGATGCATTGCTGTAATAACATCAAGACAGAAAGCCTGAGACAGGTGGGCAGAACTATTAGATGACCTCTCAGAGGGGGGTCATGCTAATGCAGCATACAAACCATTAACCCCCCCTCTCTCTCTTTCACACACACTTTGACATAGACAGAAAGGCAATGGATGAGATGAAAAGGTCACACTGTGGAAGAGCGGCTGGATTGCAGATGGTCTTAACTCTCTTCCTCTCTTTTGTGAAAGAGCTGGAACGTTGCTTGATGGAGTATCCTGTAATATAGCTGATTGGCCATTCTCCAGCATTTCAAAAGGATAATGTATTTTCCCATGTCTGCAAACCCAAACAAATGGCTTGCAACTTGCCACAACACGTTCCCACTGAACACCCACGTGTAAATGGAGAAAGGGCTATTCCTGAACAGGAGGATTCGTCCTGGTGGGGGCAGAATGGATCTGTTTCCCCCACCTCTCTCTCTCTCTCCTTCTCCAGGGTCTCGCTCCTGGCAACACTAACTCCTGGGTAGATTTACGGGCGTCTGAAGGGCTGCCGGTTCAGCAGGCGGCGCGTGCTCTGCTGGAGATGGAGCCTGATTACTACACTCCGACCCCCTGCCACCAAGATCTAGTGGGCGGCCATATTTTAATGTGACACAACAAATTCCTCTCTTCTATAACCAGGGTCCTGAACCCCCAACCTGACCCCCTGCTCTCGTCCCTGTTCCTGCGCAACTGCCGCAGTGGACACTCAAACCACACATGTAACTGACTCCCCTACACACCGCTGGGATTGTTTCCAGAGCTGGAGAGCTTGCGAGGAGGCTTGAACAGACATAAAACAGATGAGGATTCCTCAGTCTAAGAATGCTTTAGATAATTTTTTTTACTATCTTCCTCATGTCGTGCTTTATTTTGTTGAGCATGAGCATGTTCCTCCTACCCCTAAATGGAAATGAGCGTTGCTTACAAGGGGAAGGGATTTTGGGATTTTTCTTGTCGTCTGAAGAATACTCGCCCGTTTTAATCCTAACTCGAGTCCATTTATGTTTCTACCATAAAACATGCCCATTCATGCCCAATTAAAACCTGGTGCCTTGCTTGACTCCACTAAGCAGCTGGGATGACCAATTTCCACACGTCAACTTCGGTCAACCCCTCACCCCCACCTCAACTGAAGCTGTATCAGAGATGACGTCGACTTATCTGTGTCTCCAGTCTCCAAATATATACCCCTGACTGGTAATATGGTCCCCTACATAAAACCAAACTGACACCCACCCAGGGCTCAGGTTGTTTTCTTTGGCCACCTTTCTGCTATCAGCGACTTATCAGCCACAGCCAAGAAACATGTCTCATTCCACCCAGGTTCTAAGGGGGTCTCAGGCTTGGACATGCTCCATATAAAGACAGCTTTGCGGTGTTGAAACGCCACAGTGCAGGTTCCAGAGGGTCTCAGGCTCGGTCCTGCTCCTTATAAAGACAGCTTTGTGGTGTTGAAACGGCACACTGCCAGGGCCAACTTTTGTCCCTCTTGTGAGATTCCTTGCTTGTGGGCGCTCTGTGCAGAGACTGTGCCACCTCTTCACATATCTGTCATCTGCTCGGCCCCGTCATCCTCTCGCCTGCCCGGAGGAATATACAGCATACAATTCCCCTCGTATACTTGACCTCATATAGTACCTACAGGATAAGATCATTTGGTATAGTTGGCTGTTGACCTTGGCTCAGAGGTAGCACAGAGCTGGGGATTTCCAGACCAATCAGAGGTGGTGGTCTATGTCTAGGGACCAGCTGTCTTTCTGTTTGACTTATTCCCTGGAGACGTGAAAGTATGACTCCTGCTTGCACTGATAGCGAACTGTTACGATCACTACAACTGATTATAATTGTTAAAGTATATACTTATTATTAACAACTAACAGCTACTATAATTTGCCAGTAGTGGACAGTGCAGTAGTTGAGTGGTTGTTGCCAGTCACCATCAGTAGTCTTGTAGATGTGCAGAACAGTGGATCTGTGGCACAGTACAGAAGCAGTGAGACTCAGACTCCTCCATCTGTCCTGTCCCGCGGCCCCTGTGGCAGGACTGCATATCCTTCTCATTGATTGGATCAGGTGTCACTGGCATAGAGTGAGAGGAAGAGAGATGGAAAGAGAGGCCAAGGGCCGGAGAGAGAGAGAGATCTGTGTGTGTGTTCGTGTGTGTGTGTGTGTGTGTGTGTGTGTGTGTGTGTGTGTGTGTGTGCTTAATGGTTCTCTCAAATGACCCTGCTTTAGCTCATTTACAAGCACTAGTGTCCTTGATTTTTAAAAAATAATTTTCTATGCATCCCCTTGACAGACACACAGACAAACAGCTCTGAAAGTACATGTAAGCTTAATACTCTTTTAACCTGATTCCTCTACTGCGTGCACTGGATTAAACTACAGAGTGTGTGTGTTTGTGTGTGTGTGTGTCTGTGTGTGTGTGTGTGCGTGTGTGTGCGTGTGTGTGTGTGTGTGTGTGTGTGTGTGTGTGTGTGTGTGTGTGTGTGTCTGTGTGCTGGGAGGGGGGCAGCCTTCCACTCCTCTCCATTTATTTATCTGTTTTAATGAGGGTCATAACGAAAAAGTGAATTATCTCAGAGTTTAGTGAGTGGTGTGTGTGGATGGACAGGATCTGATCTGATCTGTTCCAAGCTGCTGAGGAGGACCTTACACACTAAAGGCTAGCTTTTACACTAGCTGTGTGCTGGTGAGATATCCAACAGGCTTCAGTTTGAACTCTGAGCCCTGGTCTTTCTGTTTACTAAACTTTCCAGTGATGGGATTACAGGCTTTGGAGCGACTTTGTGCGGACTGATTTTCTTTAATTGACCCCGATGCTGTGGAAGGGTTCGTCCCTCCGTAGGCAGAGGCATATTATTTCAACCATGCAGCCACTTCATAGCGGGATTCAAACAGACACTTATAGTACTTCTAACCCTGTTTGTGTCATTAATAGCTTCAGCAAACTTAAAAGCACTAAAATCCCAGTTACAAATAGTAAAACATTTTAAAATGTAGGCTATGCTCAGGCACCAGATCGTTCCACCTGTTTAAGTGCAATGGGGTAATTCAACTTGAACAGTGAAAGAATCAGAATCATTTCTGTAAATGTACATACTGCGTACTTCTTATGGTAATTTGTGATTTTTGTACCCATGTGTACCCTGTGTGTGTGTCTTTGGTCTGTATGCAGTGTATCCATTGTTTATCCTTGAATGATTAGAATTCAATGAAAGCCTGTCTAGAGGCCTTTTGCTTATCACCAGGTGTGAAACGTTAATGTTTGTAGAAACAGCATGTGTCCAGGCCTCTGAAGAAACTTCCCAGGAAAGGGGGTAGTTTTAATTAAAAGACAATAGAAGCTGACCAGACTTGATGGCACCAAAAGGCTACATTCCCTTCCACCACACCTTTACATTGCATATTCATACTAGAGGTCACTCCTTCTCTTTGTGTGTAACTTAAATATGGTAGACTTGTTTTTGTATAGTCAGAGAATACTGGTGAAACCCATGATGGGGTGACACAAACATGCATCTCTCCCTTGAGGGGCACTGGCCCCTCATTGAAAAGAATAAAAGCCTGGATCCTGATATTCCATCGTCCTGACTGAGTCTTAAGAGAAATATGGTAGTACAAATATGCTATCAACAGTCATACAGTATAGGCGTGGCTTTTAGGCATTTGCTCCAAAGAGGTGCAAGGAATGGCCTCATAGTGTTCTTCTGTGTTTGTGGATATTGGAGGGGGCTTTTTGTTCTTATAGCACAGCGAGGGTAGAGATCACTCATTCAGAGAATAGTTCTGACCTGAAATAGTGTTAAGGTGGTAGCCTGTTTGATAAAAATTATAGACTCACTAAACTTAATCAGAATTGTGTCCACTTTAGACTGGTGGGGTTATTCATCCAGCACTTGATTTTAATCATTGTAATCCATCGTCTTCAACATTAAGAGAATAAAACCCAAGTAAAGCATGCAGCTTCCTAAATGAAGATTTCCATGAAATGATGCACATAATGACTTTATCTTTAATCTAGGCCTACATCCATTTCTTGCAAGGAAATTGGTCAAAGTGCTAACTGCTTCTTTTCTCTGTTTCCTTCACAGATCGAGAGGACCAATCCATCCTGTGCACGTGAGTACCAACAGCTCATTGTCACTCCAATCCATCTGTTTTAGTGCTACAGGGACTACAATCATTGTGTGGTCTTCTTCACACCACAAAATTAATATTGCTTTTTGCCCTTTGTTCGTCGAATAACATCCATACTTAATTGAGTTTGCCCCTCAGTGACTTGTAAATTGCCAATCGATCTGCCGCTGATCTAAAATACTTTTTGGACATAGAACTAATATTAGAATGTTTGGGGATGAACTGAATGAGTGATCTGGAGCCCTATACATTACAAGTCACACCCTGTGCATTGTCTGGTCTTACTCCTGTCCTCTCTTCAACAACACATGGCGTTTTCTGTGAGATTTGTGTGCCTGGATGAGAATATCTGCCTCCCTTAAGCAGTTAACAGCTATCCCAGAGACTCCCACACTATGCTCCCCCAACAGGCCTCCTACACAGACCGCCTGTGGTGAGAGGCGCTGGGGATGCAAAGATGCTGGCCAGCCTTGCTATTACTAGCGCTCGTTGCCAATACTGGAGCCTGTGACATATAAGCAGCTTTATGAGCTGGATAATAAACCTGTCTGTGGTTCGTGGCTTGGAGCTGGGTTGTGTAGCGTCGGGCCATCCTAGAAGAGGAAAAACATAGAAAAACATCCCACTGCGGCTTGTGAGATTAAGGTGTGAGGATGTAACCGCAGCTTATGCCTGGGAGCTGCCAGGTCTGTTGGTAGTCGCCTGGCTGCGTCTGCTTTCCATGCTCAGATTCTAACTGCGAAGGCCGCTGAGATAAGTAGTGAAGTTGTTTACAAGCGGCATGCTTAAACCTCCTGGCAGCACTTTGGTCTGTGGGGGGCCTAATACAGACACATAGCTGACCTCTGCCCTGCGGAATCTCCCACCTGAAGGCCGGGAGAAGCGCTGACGCACATGCCAGCCCAGTACGATGTTCATAAACATTCCAATCATCAGACCACACGATGCTCAGAGCAAACAAATTTCAGACACTGACGTCGCTGTCAGTGGAGATTGTAAAGGGACCGCAAATAAAAAGCTATCGTGTTCTCTGCAAAGACTGCATCCATCACTGAACAATGAGCAAGGGTTCATTTGTTCATTCAATGTTTTCTCTCTCAGGTAGATGGCTAGGCAGGGCTGCAATGCCACCAAGGAATGAGCTTGAGCTTGATTGCCCTCCCTTTTCCTCTGTTGGTGGTGTGGTCTCATACCATACTTATGATCAAGACTGTCCTATCTTGGCTAAATAGGGTTGTCACCAACATGAGAGCGACTGGCACCTGGTTATCACTGTACTCAGACAGAGAGACTCAGAGGAGAGCATGCCCTACTTTGGCATTCTAGAATATAACTTATCTTTTCACCAGCTTACACAGACCAGGGACAGCCAGCATACTGTGAGCATACTGTGTTTTTATATTTTTAACATTTATGTCACATTTTAAATTGGTTAACATCAGAAAAAACTCCTGTTTTTCCACCAAATTCAAACTCATCAGACTTGACTGGGCCTACAACTAAAAAAAAAGCTTTCACATCAATCAGAGAGATTGAACTGCCATTTTTCCACCAGCTGGTTTCAAAAGGATACGGGTCCAACTCAGGCTCTGTTGTAGGAGCAAAGCGCCCTCAGTAGGATCAATCCTTGGAGGACAGCGGAGCCTTGAGTGTCAGTTGCATCTCCCATCGCACAAATCCTCATAGGAAGTGCTTCACTCTTGCCCATGCCTTCGACCAGTTCAACTAAATTGTTGACTAATTCGCCGACTTGAATGCAAAACAAAACAAACAAAACCTTTCCTGCTTCATGGGGACATGAGAGACAAAGGATGTCTTGTGAATCTGCCTGGGCCTGGAGCAGTGGTGGAGCTTGCTGTGAGCTGCAGCCCAGTGGCGAAGGCATCTCTGTCTCTGTGGCACTCCTAATGGCAGGCTGCAGTAAAGCCACCGGTATGCGCTGGATAGGGGGAGACCCAGAGGAAACGACTGGGCTGGCGGAGTTGCAGAGCTGGTCCCCACTGGGGCTGTCATTAGCCCAGGGCCCAAAAAAAGGCCCGCTTCTGCTGCTGCTGCTGCTCCAGATCGATCTGCCCCGAACCTGGAGCCGTGCCCAGCCTAACCACCAGACCAGCCCAGCCCAGACTTGAGTAGACCCAGTCCAGTGAGCAGAGTGTGGCCATGTTCTGTGCTCAGCTCTCTGATATCACTTAATCTCTCTTCTTTTCCAGCCGTGAGACCAGTTGAGGATTTCATTATTAGTATTTCAGTGTTTGTTTATGTGTCTAGTGTTGTAGGCATGATGTCCCATACTTCCCCATGACAATGAAATGATAAATGTGTGTGTGTGTGTGTGTGTGTGTGTGTGTGTGTGTGTGTGTGTGTGTGTTTGTGTGTGTGCGTGTGCATGGTGAGGGAACAGCAAACCACCCGCTGTGATGGGTGGTTATGTGGTCATGCACTTATTTGTGTCTTTATGAGTTAGTGAGGGAGCCTGTCTTTTGCTCTTTACTACAGACCTGTGCTACACAAACCAGTGTGTTAAACACAGCAGTCGGCCGCCGCAGGAAATGTGCCATTTTTATCAGATTGGGGCTTGTCTGTTTGTTGTGTTTCTTTTTTGGAGAGGAGAGTTGCATGTTATTTCTTGTGTGTGTGTGTGTGTGTGTGTGTGTGTCTTAATGAAGGGGCGAGTCTGGAGCAGGTAAGACGGAGAACACCAAAAAGGTCATCCAGTACCTGGCCCATGTCGCCTCCTCGCACAAAGGACGAAAAGACCACAACATTCCTGTGAGTGCACACACACACACACACACACACATGGACACGGACACAAATGGACACAAACACACGCACACATGCAAACACACACACACACACACATGGACACGGACACAAATGGACACAAACACACGCACACATGCAAACACACACACACACACACACACACACACACACTACACATGCAAACAATACAGAGACAAATAAATATATTTTAACATAATTATATGTTTATGTAGTTGCCTTGTTTTATTTAGTGGATGAAAACCTACCCTAGCATTAATACATGCCATGGCAAGGCCTTTGATAGCATTGCTTTAATAGACTTCTTATTTCACATTCTCTCAGATGGTCACCACTCTAGATCCGTGGAGTTCAGTGCCTGTCTCAGTTGTGTGTGTGTGTGTGTGTGTGTGTGTGTGTGTGTGGTGAAGTTAAAAGTGACATTGAGGATAACTGGTGGTATTGTGTATGTGTGTGTGTGTGTGTGTGTGGGTGTGTGTGTATATCTGAGCTGTAAATACTGTGAGGTTTCTCTTAATGCTTTGCATTTGTTTATCCGTAACAAAACAGCCTGATTCGCCTAAGCCAATGAAGTTCCAGGCAAGTGACCCTCTGCTTCCTCCCCAGTCCCCTGTGCTGGTGCTCTCTGCTGTCTGTCTGCATGTGGCATGTGCTAACTCTGGTGCTCTCATCTGTACACATACAGTGTTTGTCTCTCAGCCATCTAATGAACTTGTTTTATGCCTTTTAATTAAAAATCTGTTATTTGCAAACAAACTTTTTGGTAAAGTTGTATGATCGTTATTATTATTATTAGATATAGATGTATGAATAAATAGTATTGCTATGATTGCTCTTTTATTGTGTTGTGTTTGATGATAACCTCTGCCTTTGGCCGATGGCGTGCTGCTGGCAGCCACCAGGCAGAGGACAGACGCACAGCCAAGATTTAGTAGCGCAGCCAGCACTCATGATTGAGGATAACCTTTGCTGTTTCCTTTGGCACTGATTTCAGATTTGTCCAGAGAGACTTTTTCATTTGTGCCAAGAAAATCACAACACCGGCAGTTTCTCACATGGAAGGATGTGATGAGAAAACAAACAGCCAGTAGTAGTACAATAAAACCCTGCTAATGATAGCATCAATATTTACACACTTCTCTTCACACTAAAGCCCTCACCTCAGCTGCTGGTGCTCTCTCTCTCTCTCTCTTTGGGGCTTGGTGGTCCCCTCTCGATGTGACTGCTGCTTTTTAACCATTGCTATCTTTTTAATGTGTAGATAGCATGCATGAGTGTCACTATGTAGGCTAACAACATGTTGTCCCTACGTAACAAAGCAAGCAAACATTGCTTGCATTTTTAAAAGACAGAGGATATCTGTTTAGGGAGCAACATAACCATAAGTGATGGTGTAACACCAAATGCCAACAGCATGTTGATTTTTTCCCTCACACACTGGTTCTAACTGATCTTTCTGAGCTGAACCTGAACCTGTTGCCAGTGGCTTGTCCACCATAATCAGGAATACTTTTGGTCATTTTCCATATAATGCCCATAACTAAAGCACAAATTAGTGTCTTCTCAGAATAATATTTGCCTTGTTTACACAGTTGTGTATCTGTGCAAGGGACACATGAATACTGTTTGCTTTCAAGGGACCTGGACCTCACACATGGTGCAAGGGTTTATCACATTATTCTTCCATAATAACTCGGAACATTCTGGAAATCGATGCTCCAGGCAGCCCCCTAGGGGGGCGATCTCCTGGCGTGGCATAATTCAGCGCCTGCCTCTGAGCAGCCCGGCCCCTGAAATCCTCCCCTCCTCTCCCCATCCAGTGATCTGACATGAAAGCATTCCTCCTGAGTCTGATTCCTGTCAGCGCTCTCTGCTGGAACAGGGTGTTTTTTTATATTTCATCATTTTTGTCCTCTCGCTAACTCGAAGCTGATGAAGATCGGGGGTTCTACAGTATCATAATATGGAGCCTTGGTGCGGTGTGTGTGCATTTGTATAAGACTTACCTTGGCCTCATCGCGTGCGTGTGTGTGTGTGTGTGTGAGTGCACTCTGGTTGTCTGGAGGTCTGTCTGTTTGCTGGGTTAAGTTGTATGTTACACTCTGCACCTGGGGCCCGAAAGAGAGCCCAAGACCACACAACCCCACCCCCCCTACCCACCCAGCCTCGTCTCAGGGCTCCCTACCTGCATCCAATTAAAGCTGGCTGTGTGCGTGCGCTGGTTGCAGAGGAATGCGCTGGGCGGAGAGGAAGAGCAGCAAGGGCCAGAGGAAGAACAGGAACACAAAGGTGGAGGGAGGAAGCGATCTGCAGCCCAAACACTAACAGGGTTACAGCAACAGTAGCCTGGGGCAAGGCAAAGCAGGACAAGAGAGGCAGCCCTTTCTTTATATTAATCAGGTTGAGAGGGGTAGAGTACCATTAGTGGGGGGGTCGGTGTCACTCTTGTGGACCGGCTTGTGTACTCTCATGTGCTGCAGCGTTCCTGTGGAAGGACATGGAGCTATCTTCTTCATATCATGAACCTGTTGTCTGACACCGTTGAATAGGGAACTGATTTTTGCTGTGTACCAGAAAAAATTCTGGGACAGGGCCTCCTGCTGCATGTTAGAAATGGTCCAGTTCTTAAGCACACAGTTCTGCTTTCCCACCTCTCCTTTCTTTCTTTCTCTCTCTCTCTCTCTCTCTCTCTCTCTGTACCCTTTTACATTCCCCCCCTCCTTCCTCTCCCACTATTGCCCTATCTAGGGCTGGCCCACATTTTGGCTGCAGGGCCCCGCTGCACTGGTTGCCATTTTGCCACTCTTGAGTGGGTGAAACCGGAGAGAGCGCCTCCGTCCCTCAGAGGCCCCCACAAACTAGGCCTGCTGTTATGTGGCCGCCAGCGCTATTTCTGGCCTTCCGGGCCCTTTCCCTGCTTCGAGTGGCTGGAGCGCGGTCCTTGAAATCCCAAAGACAGAGTAATGTCGCTCTTCGGTGCTGATGGTCTCTTTAGGAGTGCCCTACCCAACCCTGGAGACACAAGAGACGAGAGGAGAGTGGAGAGAGAGGAGACAGTTGGGAAGATTGACGAGAGAGAGAGAGAGAGAGAAGCAGATAGAGAGAGAGAATGAATAGAAGTCTGAAAGACACGGTAGAGAAACAGAAGCAACCAGAGAAGCTCCTCACAGCCACAGGAATGTGTGGAGAAGGGAGAGGCTGGCACCGACTGCCCACGTTTAACGACCTCTGTCAGCCCCAGCCACCTCCATCCCGCCATTTTCCAATGATTACAATAAAAGTTAAAGATCTGGTTTTCTCAACTCCACCTCCACGATACCGGAAAAAGGGGCCAAGCCAAGAACACATTGTGTGAAGCATGCTCAGAGCAACAAAGAAAAGCTGTATCAAATACAGTGATTTATGTATTAATGTTATGGTTTGTTGTTTCAAAGGGAACAGTCATGACAAAGCATTAGCTTATCAGAATACACAGAGGCAATAATAACCTTTGCTGTATATTGTCCAGGTCAGTAAGTTTTCCTGAGCAGACTTGGTTTATTTGTTGGCAGGCTAAACAATTAAAGCAGTGTTTTCCATGTCATCCTGACCCGGGTCATGTTTGTCATGTAGCACTCAGACTGCACAGGCACTGCTGCAGAGATGTTTGTGTTGTCTCGGCTGCGCTTTCTGAATGTGTGCTGTATATTTATTCTCCAGAATGTTCTGTAAGTAATCAGCAATCTTGATTAATTTACACCACCCACATCTGTTGATCTGTTTACCTGTCATCGCCTCTCGACCATGGAGTTGAACTGTCTTAAAGGGATAAATCCACCATTTGGGGAATTACACTCATTTTCCACCTCCCCTTAAGTTAAACAATTGATTTTTACCTTTCTCAAGTTCATTCAACCGTTCTCTGAGTCTAGCGATTCCACTTTTAGCTCCAGCCTAGCATAGATCATTGAATCATATTAGACCATTAGCATCTTGCCTGCTAGCATCATGTTTAAGTGACTAAGATTTCCGGTAATTTTCCTTTTTAAAACTTGTCTCTTCTCAAGTTAGAAAGTGTAATAAGACTAATAGAAAATGAAACGTGGCGATTTTCTAGGCTTATTTGACATGGAACTATACTCTCATTCAGGCGTTATAATCCAGTCACTAACCAATTTGTCTGCTGCTGCTCAACCTTGTGGCTGGAAGTTAGCCTACGGGGACTGTTTTCAGGTGCTGCATGATATCATTGTGCTGCTGCGCCCATGGTGTTCCTTGATTATTACACTGGAATGAGAGTATAGTTCCATGTCAAATCAGCCTAGAAAATCGGCACATTTAATTTTCCATTGGTCTTATTACAATTTCTAACTTGAGAGGAGACAAGTTTTAAATAGGAAAATTACCAGAAACTTAGTCACTTTTAAACGAGATGCTAATGAGCTAATCCGATTCAATGATCTATGCTAGGCTGGAGCTAAAAGTGGTATCGCCAGACTCAGGGAACGGCTGGATGAACTGGAGAAAGGTAAAAATCAATTGTTTAACTTAAGGGGAGGTGGAAAATTAGTGTAATTCGCCAAATGGTGGAATATCCCTTTAACATATAACACTGTAACACAATCATGTCGCTTGAACTAAATGCTGAATTTTGCAGGTAAACGGTTTAACACAGCATAGAGATATGTTGGAAGGCACTGAAGTCTTTGCCATGACCTCGCTCTGTCAAGTCTATGATTAATTTAGTGTGTCTACATTCTCAGTTAATGCAGCTTTGATATGATAATGATGTGATAAATGAGTGATGTTAGATATGCCCTTCCAGTTTTACATGTTTTCTTTTATATAACATATCTGCTGTGTCTTCACATTGATGCATTGATTTTGCTAGTGTTTTTTTAATAGCTTTTTATAGTCAATATCAGTATTTCACTTATAACAGACTATGGACAATTCTTTTGAACAGTTGAGCAAAGCCATATGGTTTTTATTCCTACATTTTTTTAAGTGTTTATTTTGGCTTTATTGAATTCTTCCACTTGGGAGATGCACAACCTGGAACACAGAAATACTTATTGGCACAACTGATCCATAGCAGATCACTTTCAACATTTTGACCTTCCTAAAATGGTGTTACCCCATCCATCTTCTCTCTGTCCTACATGTTCTTTGACTTAATTTCTGTTCATGGTCCTAAAAGGACTTCCTTCTTCATCTGGTTTAACTAGTGTTGTATTTCTCATTTCCCACCCAGCAGTCTCACATTGTGTGGAGCTCTAGGCTGTAGCGATAGGAACAATATTGATCATAATAGGAACTGACATCTTTGTTTTCCTTTTTCTTCTCTCTTTTTTGTTCTTCCTCACAGGGCGAACTGGAGCGGCAGCTTCTGCAAGCCAATCCCATTCTCGAGTCCTTTGGGAATGCCAAGACGGTGAAAAACGACAACTCATCACGTTTCGTAAGCACATTCTCCAGACTTTGCAAGTCACAGGATAGATTGTCAGTGGTCAGGTACAAACTGTAGTGGAATCTGATGACCACACTCTTGAGCTGAATGCTACTTGAGGTGGTGGCAAAAAATACACCTGTCACTACTGATGACCAACTCCACCTTCTCCCTACCGTCTCCCTCAATAAAGCACAGGAGAGATTTAGAATACAAACACAGTTGAGCGTGCTGTATCCAAAGATATGCTCTGTATGTTTGGTCATTTATGAAACGGGTGGGAAGCTCTCTTGTAGGGTCTGACATATTTAGCTTAGCACTTACACTGAGCAGGAACCCTGCAAGAAGAATGTGCCTTTGCTCATTCCTCACAGAGGTGATACCGTCTCCTCTCCTAACACGTCAGCTCAGGCAGTGAGATGGCGTCATCGCCCCTTTCTCTTATGTGTACATATCAGTGAAAGATGCCTGGGGGTTAGTCAATGCGGTGAGTTTACCCAGATGGCAGAGTGCCGAATACCACACGAGGGTGGCGCTGCCCACGTCTGTACCTGCTCCCCCATCCCCATAATATGTCACCACTCCCAGAGCCCCCCCCCCCGGCTTAGATGCCACGCATTCCTGGCACAGCGTGTTTTTTATCCATAAATAGGCATCGCGGGACCAGCTTTTTCCCCTGTGGACTCTGAAACCCAGCCACATGGGCCGATCTGAGGACGATGGTTCCCAGCCTGATTAAAACCAGACTGTGTGTGTGTGTGTGTGTGTGTGTATGAGTGAGAGTGTGTGAGTGAGAGTGTGCATGTGACTGACAGCAGGCCCTCTTGTTGCTCAGTCTTCCATAATGTTCTCAGCACCAGAGGGGATGGCATTTAAGACATTACCACTAACTAGGCTGGTATGATAAGTTCACCAGCACAGTGGCTACCGCTAACCGATCTTTATTTCTGCTCCCCACAGGGAAAATTCATCAGAATCAACTTTGATGTCACCGGCTACATTGTCGGAGCCAACATCGAGACCTGTATCCTTCAGGGGAGGAAGGGTCATGGAGGAGAAGAGGGAGGCACAGGAGGAGACTGGGGACAGGAGTTTGTATTTGTCAGTGTGGAATAGAGCAGAGGGAGAGGGAGGGAAACGGAGTAGGAGGGGGAGGAGAAGGAGGAGGAGGGAGGTGAGCGATAGGGAGGAGGGATATGAGTTAGGGGAGCAGAGCAGGTAAAGTAAAGGAGGGAGGGAGTGGAGGAGACGGACAGGGAGAGGAGGAGATAGATAGTGTTTGTGGAGGCAGCACAGGGTGGTGTTTGTAGAGGGTGGGTTGGGGGTTGGGTGAGGGGGATAGAGAGCGCGGGGATGTGGTTTGGCGGACGGCGTCTCCAGAGTTTATGCATCACCGCAGGAATGCGGCCCTCGCGGGGACCCGAGCGGCCCTCGGTGAGATGGCGTCCGCCTCCCGCTCCTGTGTTTGCTCTTGCGTTCCTTCACCAAAAGCAGAGCACCTCTCTGCACTTTTCCCCTCTGCAGGGGTAGCGAATGGCACAGACCTTTCTGTCTCAGATTACCGTTTTTGGTCCCCCCGCTACAGGATTAAGAGTTTTCGCAACACTTGGCAGAGACGGCCCTGTGTGATTTACTAGCTGGAGTGATGTGTGGTTTTATGAGATCTTTTTTTCTCCACCCAAGCGGAAAGAGCGCTGTGCTCATTGTTGTGTAGATTTGCTTTGGGATGCACATCAGCCTGCAATGTTCTAATAGTAACCACACTGTCCTAATATGTCCAGGCCACTCTATTTCCCAAAGATGGAGTTTCCCAGGTCTCCTAGTGCCTAACCTCAGGCCGCAGTAAGCACTTTGTCCCCCTTTTTCCAACACATAGAGAAGTTCTTAGACGTCAAAAAATCTGGAACTATTTCTCTGGTCAAAGGTTCACGCATACAGCACCGTCACTGTTCCTTAACTGGTTTGAACAGACCTTCTGGAAAAATCCAGAGCCATACGCCAGGCCAAAGATGAGCGGACGTTCCACATCTTCTACCAGCTGCTTGCTGGAGCAGGGGAGCATCTGAAATGTGAGTGGCTGCTTTTGTCATGTCAATGGAGTCATCTCAAGCATCCCCCCAGAGAAAACAGGACACTCACATTTTATGGATCCTCAGACAGAATTGGGGGGGGGGGGGGGGTATTTGAAATGCACAGCTGTGTGTTTTCTGTAGTTGTTATAGATATGTGTTGGAGAGCAGTCTTTTTACTGTTACGTTCCAGTAAAATGTTCCAGTTCATTTGATAGGATCACAGCTTTGGCCCGCGGGCCCCGACCATGTTTTCATGTCATTCCTGACCCGGGTCGTGTGGTGTACAGTTGCACGGTTCCTTTTGGAATTCATGGCTCTTGTCTGTGTCATCCGATTCCAGCTGACCTGCTCTTAGAGGGCTTCAATAGCTACCGCTTCCTCTCCAACGGCAACGTTCCCATTCCCGGCCAGCAGGACAAGGACAACTTCCAGGAGACCATGGAGGCCATGCACATCATGACGTTCAATCACGAGGAGATCCTGGGTCAGAGTGCACAAACATATACTGACTTCATCTTACACTATGAACACACACACGCGCACACACACACACACACACACACACACACACACATACTGTATGCACACACACGATCACATTGGAGATTATGCTAACCATAAAGGTGTATCTTTTTTATTTTTATTCTTTATTTTTGATTTTTTGAGCTTAAATTGATTTTCTCTGTGAATGAATGGCACATGTTTAGTATTGTGCAAAGCCCAACCGTAAAAAAGTGCATTCACACACTTCACATCATCCCATCATAACGATCACTCTTTTCTTTTGCAGCCATGCTTAAGGTGGTCTCAGCAGTGCTGCAGTTTGGCAACGTTGTCTTTAAGAAGGAGAGGAACACAGACCAGGCCTCCATGCCCGAGAACACAGGTGAGCTCTGGCCTGACTCCTAATCTGTATATTAATCAAATGAGCCACTGGTTCAGATCCAAGTCAAACATCAATACTGTAATTAATGCTCAGGTTAATGTTCAAAATGGCATCACCAGACCCAGTGGATTGTGCATGTTTTGATTGAATGAAAGCCATGTACATAAAAATCGACTTCTGTGGCGACAAATGCCATTCACAGTCTGCAAAACACTTGGCAGTAAAATATTTCACAGCATGCTCTACATTTTCATCCAGGGCTGTGAGGAAAATAAAGGGACTGTTTTAACAGATGTTTGGCTGAGGCCCTCAATGCATGGGTGGTCAGATATGCCAGTGTTTACCTTTAGAGGAAAAGAAACAAAGACCGGCGAAATTAAGGAACAGAAGTCGATGAACCTTACAAAATGGTGTATGCCTTTACACACTATTTCCTCTCTGTGCGCTGCTGTGCTTGGAAATGCTCAGGTGCATAACGTGGAGGAGGCGCTGGGGGTATTAGCTGGGCCCTACTGCTCAGTCACTCTTCATTTGTAGTCGGAGCTCTTTGGTGGGTTAAAGGGCCCAGTAATGAACAGAACCAGTCAACCAAAATTACCTGTTTTATCAGATTTTTCGTTTCAGCCATTTTAGAAAAAAAAAAGCAAAGTTGAGATAGATTTTAACCTATTTCGATCTAGAGGAGACAAGCAAGTTTTCTCCTGACTGACTTTAATTTATGAATTTTGCATGCATAGAAGAATTCCAAGCATAGAACCAAAGCGCGCGACACGGTTTTTACGGCAGTTGGCTGACTCGATCACACACAAGGCGTTTCCCCTGGGTGGTCCATTGACATGACCCTGTCTCCATCCCTATTCAGCTGCTCAGAAGCTCTGTCACCTGCTGGGCATGAACGTCATGGAGTTCACCCGTGCCATTCTGAGTCCACGCATCAAGGTTGGCAGGGACTACGTGCAGAAAGCCCAGACCAAAGAGCAGGTACTCTCCCACGTGCCATAGCGCACACGCAAGCTCTTTTCAGAAGATGCTCATATGTTCCCTGTCCGAGTACATTGGGCCAATAAACACAACTTATATGACATTGTTCCACAGACGTATCCACTTGCACAAAGAATAGCACAAAAACTACAAGATGAATAATGACCTTACATTAGTGAGTTGTTATTTTGATAGAAGAAGGTTGAATGCTTTTCAGCCCTGTAGTCTGTTTGGACACTATGCATTCTTATGGAGTTAAATGCCTTTGTGTTTTGCATTGCATAGCATAGCATTGGACTTTGTACCAGATATTGTGCCAATGACTGCATATATTTTCACACTGTCACTGGTTTGTGCATTTGCACAGTAAGTCAGTGCTCTTCCCCTGCATGTGTCTCCTCTGTGCCCTTCATCCTCCTCATCCTCCCTGTGTACGTCAGGCTGACTTTGCTGTGGAGGCCCTGGCCAAGGCCACCTACGAGCGTCTGTTCCGCTGGCTGGTGCACCGCATCAACAAGGCCCTGGACCGCACCAAACGCCAGGGGGCCTCCTTCATCGGCATCCTGGACATCGCCGGCTTTGAGATCTTTGAGGTGGGTTCATTCCCAATGACAAAATTCTACAAGCACAGGCGCAAATAGCTGTGGTACTGTAGGACAACAGCTGTCATTTTCAGTTTATATTCATCTGTCTCCCTGTTGGGTGTGTTTCTTCTACAGCTGAATTCTTTTGAGCAGCTGTGCATCAACTACACCAACGAGAAGCTGCAGCAGCTCTTCAACCACACCATGTTCATCCTGGAGCAGGAGGAGTACCAGAGGGAGGGCATCGAGTGGAGCTTCATCGACTTTGGCCTGGACCTGCAGCCCTGCATCGACCTCATTGAGAGGCCGGTCAGTACGCCAGTCCAAGTGTGCGCAGGATTACAGCATCAGTTATTTTATGTAAAAGTCGGTGTTGAGAGCAGTTTGCTGAGCACAGTGCATTTTCAAATGCAAGGTCAGGCATTTATTTCAGTGTTGGAAGTAATTTGCTGAACTAGGGTTTCAAGTCTTGTACCATCTTCTTGAAAATATGCTCTATTTACAAATGTGATGGAAATTCATCTATAAGAAACGTATATTTATATGCATATACAGTATAAAAAGGAGACTATTTGGCTTTACATATTGAAGCATGCCCACTAAACAGAACATATTTCATTTTGTGGAAGTTCAGTTTTGCTTATCCAGTTAAATAAGTACTGAATGATACTGTATCATACTGAAACAATGTGTTATGGCCATTTGATCACACATGTTGTCATCATCCTCATGCAGAACAACCCCCCAGGAGTGCTGGCCCTGCTGGACGAGGAGTGTTGGTTCCCGAAGGCCACAGACAAGACGTTTGTGGACAAGGTGCTGCAGGAGCAGGGGACCCACTCCAAATTTCAGAAGCCACGCCAGCTTAAGGACAAGGCCGACTTCTGCATCATTCACTACGCCGGACGGGTACGTTTCGCCCGTCTGCCCCAGCCTCGGTCTCACCTCCATCTCCACGCCTCACCCACACCTCCACCCTTGCTCCCACAGCTCAGATGATGCTAAATAAATCATTAGAGTCTGATCAGGTTGTTTGTCCCAGAAGATCTTGTACTGTAGCTTTGGGAATAGAAAACAAACAGATAGCTCGTTTTTGGTTACTGGATTGATAAGGGATGTTTTGAAAAGATTGTTGTTAGACAGTTTTCAAACAAAAGCTGATATTGTAGCAAAATCTTTTTAAGTATTTTTGTTTTGCCAGTAAGCACCATGTCCTTAGAAGACTCCTCCGTGAACCCTGAACTTTTTAACTTTCTATTTTTGTTTCAAAAATAAAACCTTTGCTTCAGTGCTTGCTTGTAATGTTACCATCTAACCAACCTTTTTGTCTGTTCTGGTTAGAGTCTTTTATTTGATTTTTATGGCTGTTGCTTGTTACTTGTTGCCATGGATGTGGATTTTTGGAACGCCGAGATCACTCTGTTCACACAAAAGCCCATTTGTGTGGCAGAAAACCACATCTGGTTCCCATTAATGGGAGGGGGGATGTAATGTTACATAAAAAGGAGGAATTTTCAACTCTACGCTCGGCTTGGTGGGCCAACAGCATTGGGTGTGCAGACATATGGGGAGCAGGATTTTCACATTAGCACTTATGTCATGTCTACCTCCGAGAGGGTCCCGACACAGGTCAGAGTTCACTTGGATGTTTATCCAGCACCTCCTACTGAAAGATGGGCCAGCATGATAACACTAAGCACCTGAAATTGCTTTCTGATAAACCTCGGCCAATCTCAGCCTGGACAGCACTGTGAGATCAGATTGGACAAGATTATGATGAAGTAGGGCTTTGGGTTGGAGGGGGGGGAACATAAGCTCGCTCGACGTTCTCAAGCCTGCACAAGACCAACTGAAAACACGGAGTCTGCCAGAGTAAATCACCAGGCCTGTCTAAGGTCAGCGCTGGGTGTTAGTGGAGAGTCAACCTCCCCAAAGAGCCAGCACAGACGGAGGATGGAGCCTAGTAAACAGAGCTGCAGATTGTCTCCACAAAGGACAGAGAGAGAGAGACGTCAGGACATCTAGCTCATTTACATTTAACAATACTCAGCGGGTTAAAGTGGGCCAGTGCCCGCCTGTAACTCAGGCTGGAAGAAAAACAGTTTCGGGGTGCAGCTTCCTTTGAGTGCACAGACATGCAGTGTTGTGGGGCCGACTCAGAACTGGCCAGAGTTGGAGGGGCTTTCCCCCCGCTGAGTTGGGGGGTCAGTTCTTTCAGGGACATTTCCTTTCCTCTGTCAGTTTTGCCCAGGGGTCACACTTTCAAGGGTTCAGACTCCTGTTCTCCACAAAGCCAGGTTGTTTTTAAGGCTACTTACAAAACTTCCTATGCGGTATTACATTACTAATTATGTGTAATCCTAGTGGTCTAGGAAATTTGGAAGACTAGGTCTTTGGAAAAAACAAACTTAATTTCAGTTTCATTCTTTTCCCTCTCATCCCTCTTCCCCTGTTCTGCCTTCTATCATTCTGTCCTACCTCCATCCACTCTCTCTCCTCCGTTTTGCAGGTTGACTACAAAGCAGATGAGTGGCTGATGAAGAACATGGACCCTCTGAATGACAACGTAGCCACATTGCTGCACCAGTCCACAGACAAGTTTGTGGCAGAGCTCTGGAAGGATGGTAAGACTAACTTCCATATTCCTTCCCCCCTACAACTCACTGTTCACCAGGAGGATGCTGATGAAAGTCTAAACCAGAAAAGAATGGTTTCTCAAACCCAAGGTGTGCAGGGAAATCATGTCTTGAAAAAAGGCTGTGTTATTGTTGGACCTGAAGTAATGGTTGTTACACTGACTCTTACAAATCTTCTGAATGTATCCTTTGTCTCATTAAACTGTGTCTCTCTTAAAACAGGACAGATTTGTATTTCTAGCTACCAATGGGAATTGTCATACCTAATAAAGAAAAACATATTCTATTAATATTAACATCTAACAGTGTTTGAATCGCTTTGCTAATAAGCTGGAGATTTGGAATAATGTACAATGCTGAATAAATAACACTCTTGTTTGTGTGTGTGCACTGTGTAGCAGTGTGTGCCCTGTATGTAAGTACAGTAGCCACATTTGTTCTTGTCTTTTTGGCTGGTCCTCATTTCTCTCACACCATCTGCCTTTCTCTCTCCATTCCTCTCTGAACCTTCCTTTCTCCTGTCTTCCTTCTCTCTCCTCTCTCTCTCTGTCCCTATCTGTTCTCTTCTCTTCCTTCCTCCCTTTCTCCCTCTCCCCCCCCCTCTCTCTCTCTCTCTGTGTTTTGCCACAGAGATTCAGACCTTTCAGAGAGCCTCTTTCTATGACAATGTATCTGGTCTCCATGAGCCTGCAGGTGAAGGCACGTGTTGCCCACTTGTTCCCTGAGCCCTCTGTGCTGGCTGCTGCTGCTGCCCCATGCTCCCCCTTCCCCCATGTGTGCCCATCCATTGCCTACTGGCTTTGCATGGCCAAATGCACTACTACTATGGCACTACTACTGATATTATAATATAAGATATTACAAGACACTACTGATATTAGCAAATGCTGTCAGCGCCTGTTTGAGTTAAACCCAAGCTAACAGTGCAGTAAACTACCATCTGTGAACTAAATACAAAGTGAAATTATCCACAGTTACCATCTGTGGACTAAATACACAGTGTCCATGATCCCTTCCAGACAGTTTTCAATTTTGGAATTTAAAAGTTCAATATCAGACAACATTCAAACTGCTGCTGTTTTATCCTGGACTGTATGCGATACGCTGTGTAATAGTAATAGTACTAATAATAGCAATAGTATAGTACTGATGGCGTGCATGGGTAGTACATCTCATGTCCTCACTGTGAGGTGCGTGAGCAGCTGTGGCATGTTAGCAGGATGTGGTTAAAACACCTTTGATATGGAAATTAAAATTTGAGACATAGATATGATCGGCCTCTGCATGAATGTGCTCCGGGTCGTTTTAGTTCATTCCGTCTGCTAAACCCATCGAGGGCCGATCATTAGTAGGCCGCTGTTCTTTTTCTCCTCCGCAGGCATCTTGAACGCACAGGGACTGGAAACGATTTTGTGTTTGCGACGTCATATTTTTTCCCTCCGGTTGCGTTTGGATTGTAACTCTCTGATGATGATTTATATCTGTGTTTACCAGCCTCAGAATGTGTAATTTGTCAGGCATGTGTTAGTTTAGACTTTCTTTTCATTGCAGAAAAAAGTGCTTGATGCGTATCATACCTCCTCCATGAGCTGTGTTCCTGACAGAGTGACCACTTTAAGCATTATAAACAGGACAGTTGGCTGAGCTAATATTTGGAATGCTTATCTTTTTATAGTAAAGCGTTGCTTGTTTCTGTGGTTAGGACATTACCACTGTAGCGTCATTCACTATGTGAAGCAGTCCATGGGCAAGATTGATGTAGCCGTAGGTTGGCACGATCACAAAGAGAGAAGCTGACACGCTCATTTTGCGATCCTATCTTCCTACCACACAAAAGGGTGACTCCACCCACCTCTTTTTAAAGTTCCTCTCTAATATCTCTAGCCACCATTTGATATATTTAATTGGCGTTATGTTTGACTAGGCAAGCTTCTAGATGCTAATTTAGCCAGTGCTGTGCAGGCATCTTTTCCCTTTAATGAGTCTGTTGAACCACATCTGAATGGCTGAGTGCTTCTGCCAAGTGGCCGAACCAGTATAGGATTGCTAAAAAGACTCCCAGGAAAGACTGGGCTGTCAAATGTTATATGGCTAAACTCTCTCTAAACACTGTCCAACAGTGCCCACCAGAACTGTGCAGCCATTTTGGAGCTATGAAATGCATCTACCATTACAGGCTGTTCCACATAGAATGGATTTTTCTTTTAAATCAGGCAGAATAGTTTTATCAGTGGAATTCTCTTCCATTCCTTCATCAGAGCCAGGAGATTTACCTTCACAGTTTACAGATTCTTGGACCATCTTCAGATACCTTGTCAGTTCTTGTCATTAATCTGAGTATTTCAAAAGGCGCCGTTAATTTATCTGGTTTCTCCATAAAGTGTTCCTTGGCAAGGACAAGCCTAGAGAAAGAGAACGTTTATTTATAAGGGAAATGTCCAGCTGCAAAATAATATTTTTTCAGATTGGGGTTTGTTTTGGAATTGTTCAACACTTTCACTATATAAGGCAGAAGCTGTCTATATTATTCAATAGGGACTTTATTATGAGGACTGTGATATGGGTACTGCTATTTTTACTGAACCCCACTAAGCGGTCAAACACACAATACGAATGATACGTATGAATAATATGAACCACAGCCAATGTGAAAATATCAGTGTCTGCCATATTCAGACAGACATGATGTTTGGTATCCATAATTTTTTTCTACATGCTTTCTAATAACTTATTAAACAGTAGGTTGTACAACGGTAATTGTAGTATCCCACAGTAAGAAAGCCATGAAAGTGTTACTTTCATAGTGATCATTCCTTTCTTCACCTCAGTCGGGTCTGTTTGAAGTGGGTCTTCTTGCCCACACAGCACAGCAACTGGTGCTTTGAAAGTGAAACCTCAGGAGATGGTAATTTATAACGTGTTTTTGTGCCACATGGCCTCTCTGGTGGCTGTAGTTTAGTAGGCTAGGGATCTGAGCCGCATGCATTCATTTAACCCTTGTGTTATCCTCAAATCTTACCGACACTCTTTATCCTTGGGGTCAATTTGACCCCAGCTAAATAAACCCTCAGAAAATGATTATAATTCATATTGTTACCCAGTTTTTTTTGTGATAGGTACTTAACAAGAGTGTGATAACCACCATCAAAAGCCCTACAAAACAATCCCACCCCCCCACACCCCTTTATGAACCTTGGAACCCTGGCTGGCAATATTGCCCATCCAGTGTCAGCAGCCCAAAGGCTTGCTGTTGCTTCCCCTTTTGACTTTTAGAGTCCTGCCAAAATGACTTATATGTAATAAGTACTTGTGTATGTAATAATGATAATAACAATATGTTCCCATACTATTCAAATAATAATATCCAAAATGTGTCAAATATTCATGTACCTTATGTTTCATACAGCTGGGGTCAAACTGACCCCAAGGAACATCAATGTACAAAATATTTGTACAGGACATTGAAAACATATTATTGAACAAATGTCATGCTAACTCTGTTGTACCCTTCAATTTAGGAAAAGTCATGAAACATGAAGCAAAAAAAAAAAAAGTGAACCATATATTTTATGATGTTAAACGTTGCTTGGGGTCAAATTGACCCCAAGGATAACAGGAGGGTTAAAAAAAGTGAATGTTTATTCTTTGGTACTATGGTGAATTTGGGCACCAAATTTTTTTTTTAAATACATGGATTAGCCTGTGGCTGAGTAGATCTATGCCCAGTGTGGGTGCTTTTGCTGTCCGTGTGCAGATGTTTCCACTGTGTAGACCTGTTACCCATCATGCCTCATTGTGTCCACTGTTCAGATGTAAGTGCTGGTCTCTAGCTGTCTCTGTGTGTGCATGTCTCGGACGTTTCTCATCCCCCACCCCTCAGCCATGCCCTCTCTGTCTGCACCCTGTCACTGCTTCTGCACCTTGTCTGTGTGGCCTTGGCCAGATCCACCTGATTGTGTCGCTTTCTCTCCCGCAGTGGACCGGATCGTGGGCCTGGACCAGGTGGCCGGTATGAATGAGACAACAGCCTTCGGCGCCGCCTACAAGACCAAGAAGGGGATGTTCCGCACTGTCAGCCAGCTCTACAAGGAGCAGCTTTCCAAACTCATGGCCACACTCCGAAACACCAACCCCAACTTTGTGCGCTGCATCATCCCCAACCACGAAAAACGGGTGAGTGGGGACAGGATAGCCTGAATGCTCTTTCCGGAATATTCCGTCTCCAGGGGCCGTTCGGGGACACATGGAGATGTCAGAAAACAGCAAGCAAGTCGTTCAGGGGTGTGGGGGTGGAGTGCTTGAGTTCATGTCTATGGGATATGGACCTGTGGGCTTGTTAAGTGGGAGTCGAACCCATCTTTAGAGACTTAATTAAGGTATTTCTCTTTCCCCTCCACAACCGCAAATGACTGCTGCCAGCGACCACGGAACCGGCGGACTACACAGGGTTTTTTCAGAAGTCAACCGTCTTTGGTTGCACCCATAATCCTTTATAGTGCTCCAGGCCTAATAGTGATGAATCCCTTTAACCACTCACTCTTTGTAAACAACTTCAGTTTAAAGATGGGAGACAGTTAAGCAAACCAGTGATTGGTGATCGTTTTTTTTCATATAGGGAAGACTCTGGGGGTTTGAGTCAGAGTGGATGTTCTGCAGAGTTTCTGTGTCAGCCAGTCGGTTATGTTTGTGCATGGTTTGGGGGCTTCAGCACAAAATCCAGTAATATGTCGACTACAGTCACGAAAAAGCCAGAAAAATAAAGGTTGAGCCGCACAAGAGACTGTATAATTCAGATAAAGCTGAAAGTCTGTTGCTGAAATGGCTAACTTCAGTCACATTCTCGTGTTCTCAAGCAGTTTCAGTGGTCAAAAAGACATTTTAGACTGTTTTGAGCCTGTTTTCACACACATATTAGTTTAACTTTGTCTTCTGTGTGCAGTGTCCGTACTCTATGTTCTCATTTTATGTACTGATGAGATCAAAAACACATTTGTCTGCCTACATCACACATCTATATTTTTACAGTCAAATATGATCTGGAATGGTTTTTAATCTACCAGCGAACACTTGAATGAGTAGATACTTTGACAATAAATAACTCATCACCTGTCCTTTCGTGTCCGAACTCAGGCGGGTAAGCTGGACCCCCACCTGGTTCTGGACCAGCTGAGGTGCAATGGTGTGCTGGAGGGAATCCGTATCTGCAGACAGGGCTTCCCCAACCGCATCGTCTTCCAGGAGTTCAGGCAGAGGTACTGCAAACATAAACAATAATGATTTAGTTTGTTTATGTTTTGATATTGTTTCATTTGATTGTCTTGTGTAAATGTTAGTAATACCCTGATAGACTACAAATCCACATATATGTGTGCTGCTGTTTCTATTAGGGCCGAGTACCGAAGGGCACAAGGCCTTATTGTTTCTGTAAGGATTATTATTATTATTATTTTTTATTATTATTATTATTATATTTGGGAATATCCTGCTGTGCTTTACCATTTTTGAGGTGGTTCCCATGGGCGAAAACTCAAGTCATGCCCCCGCCACCTGCCAAGTAGGCTAAAATCAGTGGTTCCCACGGGCGACAGATCATGAAATTTGGCAACCATGTCATCCCTCACAGTCTCTACAAGTGTGGCCCAGCGCCCCCCTATGTCATTGAGTCTTGTGGCCCAGGGACTCCATAGCGCCCCCCTATGTCATTGAGTCTTGTGGTCAGCAAATAGTTTCACCCACACACGAGAGCAAGAGTTGGTAGGGATATGGACCTCCCTAAGACGAATATAAGGGTCATGCCCCTCCCACCCCAAGTGGGTGGGTTGAAAGGAGTTTTTAGGATAACTTGTTGTTGCACTGCATACCACAAAATGTATCTCATAAATTGATTACTTGGAAGCACATCATTGTACCCCACATCTTTGTGGTGTAGCGCCACCTAGTGAATATCATCAGTTTAAATCGTCACACCCAACAGGAAGTGAGTAAGTGATTTCGACGCATAAAACTTGCAAAAACAAATAGCACACACATCAGATATGTGCATTTGACAAACGCACCACATGTGAGTGCATTGTCGGATTCCGAAATGTTGCGGACCGTAGGTGCTTGGGCTCGTCAACTTCATTTTTGATTATTCTCACATATACACAGAAAAAATATATTAGACACAGATCTTAAAGTCATCTTTTAGACCTCACCTGCAGTCTCTTCTCTCTTCTCTCACAGGTACGAGATCCTCACTCCCAATGCCATTCCCAAGGGCTTTATGGATGGCAAGCAGGCCTGTGAGAGAATGGTACAGAAATTGTTCTGCTATTTTTATTTCAAGGCTAATGCGCCCCTACAATAGACAGTTGTATTAAATAAAAACACAAGTAAAAATGTACTGCTTCAATTTTGTCACAGAAGGAAAATCAGTCAGTGTGTAATTCTTGAGTACTCTTGAGTATAAATATTCAATGAATTCAATGAAGTGTATAAATGAATGAATCAGTCAGTCAATCATTTTAATCCAACAGGATGTGTGTGTTAATGATATACCGTTTTCCTCTCTAAGATACAAGCCCTGGAGCTGGACCAGAACCTCTTCCGCATCGGCCAGAGTAAGATCTTTTTCCGGGCCGGAGTCCTGGCTCACCTAGAGGAGGAGCGTGACCTCAAGATCACCGACATCATCATCTACTTCCAGTCCGTCTGTAGAGGATACCTGGCTCGAAAGTAAGTTCAACTCAGACACCCTCACACACCTGTTAAGAGCTTTTTCACACAACATTCCTTTGGTGTGTAATTGTCAGGTCTGGAAAATATGGTCCTGAACAGGATCTCCTAGAGTACCTACAACCCCTCACAAGTTTAGTTTGAGAAGTACTAAGTTAATCAAAATCATTTCCATCATTTGGAAGATCTTGGAAGTTTTTTCCTGTCATCAGCAGATTGCTTATGTCTGTGCTGAAGAGACAAAGTACTGTTATGCTATCTAACACACCGTTATTTAGTATTTTCAGTTTGTAACACCATCCTCCTCCTCTTCTTGTCTTCCGCAGGGCCTTTGCCAAGAAGCAGCAGCAGCTCAGTTGCCTGAAAATCCTCCAGAGGAACTGTGCTGCCTACCTGAAGCTGCGCCACTGGCAGTGGTGGCGCCTCTTCACCAAGGTGTGTGTGGGTGGAAGTGGCAAGCTAAAAATACAGCACCCTCTCTCCATCTAAAACTTACCTCATCAATATCCTGCAGTACTCTGCAGTGCTAGGAAATCTGTCCTTCCTGCTCTCTGTCTGCTGAGCTAGCTTTCTCTCTGTTTGTCAGATTGTTGTATGGATTCGTCATCTCATTTACTTCCTTGGTGTTGCTTTTGCAGACAGTTGCTGCTTTATTTTTCTCTATGTGTCATTATCTCCTCAGATTTATGAGGCTAAATTGAGTTTTGTTCATCTGAAACTAAACTAAACTAACTTCACGTGACTTCCCTTGACTTGGCGGAGATGTGGCCTAAGAGCTCTGCCGTTGCTGGTTGTGTTGCAGGTGAAGCCTCTTCTGCAGGTGACCCGGCAGGAGGAGGAGATGCAGGCCAAGGACGAGGAGCTGGCTAAGGTCAAGGAGAAGCAGAGTAAGGTGGAAGGGGAGCTGGTGGAGATGGAGAGGAAGCACCAGCAGGTGAGTCGGCACTGCCAGTCTACAGTGCTGAATTAGTGGGGCCATCAGTTGCAGTCTCTCTTACCAATAACATAAAATGGGCCAGTTTGCCGGGTATGGATTAAGCCAAGGCCTAAACTAAAAGGTGTTTAGTGGACATTGAAGTTATCATCTAGTCTAGGACTAGGCATAGTCCATGTCCAGAGAACCGGCCCCATAAAGAGTCATCATGCTTTCTCATTGTACCTAAACTCTATACCGTAAATGGTTCAGGGTCTATCAGCAATGTGTTTACAGCTGTGGTCACGATGCTCTGTGAACTCAGGTAATTCACCTGTGGTCATGGTTTAATAGCAGGCTGTTTTGAGGGCCCCTTTGATTAACTCTTTGTGCGCTGCTCCTGCAGCTGGTGGAGGAGAAGAACATCCTGGCCGAGCAGCTGCAGGCTGAGACGGAGCTGTTTGCAGAGGCTGACGAGATGCGAGCGCGGCTGGTGGCCAAGAAGCAAGAGCTGGAGGAGATCCTGCACGACCTGGAGTCCCGCGTGGAGGAGGAGGAGGAGAGGAACCAATCTCTTCAGAACGAGAAGAAGAAGATGCAGTCTCACATCCAGGTGCACAAACTACTACACCTACACCATACACATGTAGTAGGAGTCAGGTTACTCAGGCAGCATGCGGTTACATGAGGCATGTTCATGTCAGTATACTCATGTATTTTGTGTGTGCGTGTGTTTAATTACTCTGTCAGGACTTAGAAGAGCAGCTGGATGAGGAGGAGGCGGCTCGGCAGAAGCTCCAGCTGGAGAAGGTGACGGCTGAAGCCAAGATCAAGAAGTTTGAGGAAGACATTTTGTTGCTTGAGGACCAGAACTCCAAGTTCCTGAAGGTGATTTAAAAAAAAAAAAAAAAACAACAATTAAGGCCTCTTACATGCTCTTGAACTCTTGAATACTTGTACAGAGTACGGTTTATACAAGCTACTTGTGTTTCTACCAACCAGGAAAAGAAACTTCTGGAAGACCGTATCAACGAGATGACCTCCACACTGGCTGAAGAAGAAGAGAAGGCCAAGAACCTGGGCAAGACCAAGAACAAGCAAGAGATGATGATGGTGGACCTGGAGGGTGAGACCCCCCGATCCTTCTTTTTCCAAACCGCATAAAAACCTCCTCCCGACTCTCCTCATTTGAACTCAGCCTTCTTCTCTGTAACCTTCTTGTTTATTTTCCCCTTGCACTTGCAGAGCGCCTAAAGAAGGAGGAGAAGACCAGGCAGGAGCTGGAGAAGGCCAAGCGGAAGCTGGACGGCGAGACCACGGACTTTCAGGACCAAATCGCCGAGCTGCAGGCCCAGATTGAGGAGCTGAAGCTCCAGCTGGCCAAGAAGGAGGAGGAGCTCCAGGCCATGCAGGCCAGGTGAGGCCTTACAGGGGACGTCCAGGCAGGCAATGGCGGAGACTAGAAAGGATGAGACAGCTGGACAAAGAGTTTCAAACACGCTAACTGTCTCCCATGACTGTTTCATTAACCCAGTTTTACCATTGTAGAACAGAGCCCATTGTACTGTCAAATGTAGATGTATTTAGATCTATTTATATTTAGAATCTGCAGACAACAATAACCTCTGATGCATGTTGAGTCTTGTGCCTGATTCACAGGGACGCTCTCTGCACATAAAGTCTTAGTTTGACCCGGTGATGCATCTCTTATATTTTTTGCCTTAAGATACATATGAAACTATCACATAGTTTCAACATAACCATAAAGTCATCTGGCCATAAAGGCCAATTCCTCTGTGAGACAACACAGGTTGAGGTAACACATACCTCCAGCACCTTGTCATGAAACCTCCACTCCTCTCTCTTTTAATCATCTGGTGTAACACACCTGCCTTTTCAAATAAAAAGCCCGGCTCTGCTAATTAATGGCTGATGGAGCAAGCCCCCCTTCTCCCTTTGGCAGACTTGCTCCAGTGATCTCGTAATCAGTCCATTACCACCCAGCCCTGGTTTACCATTCCTTCCTCGTGTGCTCACGACTGGAGCCTGCCCTGGCTCCTGCTCCAGAGATCAGGTCAGAGCCTCGCGGGGCTGGAGATCCTCTAACTTGCTGACCACGGGCCAGCAAACTCAGGCTGGCCTCGTGATGGAACAAACTCTTCGTTATATGCACCCAACCCCCCAGCCCCCCCCCCCACCCCAGACTGCAGACTGAGGAGTGGGCACAGGATAGAATCTGCAGCTCTTACGCACTGCCACCTAGTGGTTCGGTAGTGTTAGTTTCATGTTATGCCTCATAAAAGAAGACCATGACGTTCTGGAATAAAATTGATGATTCAGAATGAGTTATTCTAAAAATGACTTTTACAGTGGCAATAATCAAACAAATTGATATATATATATATATGTCTCTCCTTACTTAAACGTGTTTGTGTGTCTGTGTGTGTCTGTCTGTGTGTATGTTTCTGTGTGTGTGGGGGTAAATTCAAAGGGGGGATGAGGAGGTGACCCAGAGGAACAACGCTCTGAAGCAGGTGCGGGAGCTGCAGGCTCAGCTGTCAGAGCTGCAGGAGGACCTGGAGTCGGAGCGCGCCTCCCGCAACAAGGCCGAGAAGCTCAAGAGGGACCTGAGCGAGGAGCTGGAGGCCCTCAAGACCGAGCTGGAGGATACGCTGGACACCACCGCCGCCCAGCAGGAGCTTAGGTAGCAAACACACACGCTTACACACACACACACACACACACACACACACACACACACACACACACACACACACACGCTTACACACACACACACACACACACATACACACACACACACACACACACACACACACACACACACACACACACACACACACACACACACACACACATACACATACGCACACACACACACACATACACATACACATACGCACACACACACACACATACACACACACACACACATACACACAAACACATACACACACACACACACACACACACACACACACACATACACATACGCACACACACACACACATACACATACACATACGCACACACACACACACACACACACACACACACACACACACACAGGGCTTGATATTATACATACTGTAACTGTTAGGAAGATTTCTGATAACTTCACCCACAGAAATGTTCCTTTCTTTAAGCCCTACACTCATACAGTGCACATCATGTGCACACACTCTCACCAATATAGTAATATAATTAAATTCTCTTGATGCTCTGTATGTTGTGAACGCACCCCTATAGACATATTGGAGGTATACCTGTTGAAGGGATGCTTTCTGTACTCCTATGTGCTTGTGAACACACAAGACAGAAAATGCATACAGACACACGCATCCCTGTAGTTTTTGTAATTCCCCACTTATTTAAATAGCTACATTAACACTCTTCCCACATGTCATGTGCCGCACCTGTGTGTGCTAACGGTATGAACTGACGCTATGTGCGAAGCACGAAATCGGACTGACCCGCTTGCTTCCCGTGGCAGGACTAAGCGCGAGCAGGAGGTGACAGAGCTGAAGAAGGCCATCGACGAGGAGACCAAGAACCACGAGGCCCAGATCCAGGAGATGCGTCAGCGGCACTCCACGGCCCTGGAGGAGCTCTCCGAGCAGCTGGAGCAGGCCAAGAGGGTGGGTGTCCTGGGCACACCAACACTCCCAGGGGCCATCACTGTGGGCCTCATTGTGGATCTGCACAGTCAATGTGTTTGTTCTTCACCACAGTGGTGATGGGTGACCTTCTTATTGGGTTTTCATGTAGCCAAATCCCACAACACGTCAGTGAGGTAGATAGAATGAGGACGTTTTAAAAATGTATTGATACTATTTTGAAAATCTTTGTTTCATAGAGGAAAGGAGGTCACAGGTTTTTGTGGTTGTTACTTTTTTCTGGGTCTGCATAATATTTGACAAATAGGGCATTCGCTCCTTTATGCTTCTACAGTATACATGTTTGAGAGAGTTTTACGTTTGCATGCCTTGCTATTTGACTGCCACCTCACATGGTAACAGTCTGCTTTGTTTTTTTGTTTTTTTTACTTGTGTGTGTGTATGGGTCTGTATGTGTGTGTGTGTGTGTGACCTGTTTCAATCTCGTAGTTCAAGGTGAACCTGGAGAAGAACAAGCAGAGCCAGGAGAGCGTTAACAAGGAGCTGGCCATCGAGCTGAAGGGAGTGCAACAGGCCAAGACTGAGTCGGAGCACAAGCGTAAGAAGCTGGAGGGACAGCTGCAGGAGTTCATGGCCCGTGCCACAGAGGGCGAGAGGGTCAAGGGCGAGCTGGCTGACCGCACACACAAACTGCAGGTACTACACCTTATGCACCTGCATACTCTTTAACATACACAAACACACATGTACACACAAACACACTCACCTACTGTCATTTTCTCTGACACACATACATGCACATTCTTGCCTTCATAGATTCAACGTTGAAATGTCATACAATAAAATTGTGCATTAATTCATACAGTAGGCTTCAGTGTTAAAGCACTTTGTGCGATGGACTTTGTGCAATGGTCCAAACTCAATCATCTCCAACTCAACACTTCAAAGACCAAGGAGATGGTGGTGGATTTCCACAGATCTAAGCCCACTCTGCTACCAGTCTCCATTGATGGGGTCAATGTCGAGGTGGTAAGCACCTACAAGTACCTGGGTCTCCACCTGGACGACAATAAACTGGACTGGTCAGCCAACACTGACGCACTCTACAAGAAAGGGCAGAGCAGGCTGTACTTCCTGAGGAGGCTGCACTCCTTCAATGTGTGCAGCAAGCTCCTCAGGATGTTCTACCAGTCTGTTGTTGACAGCGTCCTCTTCTATGCAGTGGTATATTGGAGAGGAAGCACAAAGGCGACTTGACAGGCTGGTAAGGAAAGCTGGCTCTGTAGTGGGAGCTGGACTGGAGTGCATCACTTCAATATCTGACAAAAGGACCCTGAACAAACTGATCAACATCTTGGACAATGAGTGTCATCCACTCCACAGCACTATTGTTAAGCAGAAGATCAGATACTTCGCTCACTGCCTTGCACAACAGACAGACTGAGGAAGTCATTCATCCCCAGGCCCATTGAACTGTTAAATGCATCACTTAAGGGAAGAGGAGAAATAGACTTCTCCGCATAGTCTGTCTGCCTCTTCACCACCTCCAATGTCTTGAGCTGTCTGTCCACTAGTCACTAGTCACTTTTGTCTTCTGCCTCACTGTTTGTGTGCTGTATTAGCACATATGCACAACCCCTCCCTCCATGCCACATACCTTTCTTAATACAGTTATTTATATATAGATATATAGACTTTATTCTTGCACTGTTTGACTTACTCATTTGCACCATTACCATGACACTCATTCACACAGAGCACCTTACCTTACCTTATGCACTGAGAACCAGTCCCTGCTTCAGTCATTGCAAGCGCACCTGATTGATTATTCACCCACTATGTGGACACTGTTTTTTAGAATTGATTTTGATTAAGTTTTATTTAGTATAATTTGTATTTTGTATATTCTTTATCTTCTACAGTCCTTATTGCTTAGTTGTGTTTTTTATATTATATACTTTTAATTACTTTTTCTGCTGTTATTGAATGTGTGTGTGTGTTGTCTGTATGCTACTGTGACCTTGAATTTTCCCTAGGGATCAATAAAGTATATCTATCTATCTATCTGTCTATCTATCTATCTATCTATAAATGTTCATTGAGCACTCAGGTTGAGCCTGAGTCTGGGCATCACAGTCATGCTGCTCAATATGATTCACCTTATCTGAGGAATTATGTGCATACTGTTGAGTGATGACCACGGCAGAGGAAGGGGACTGACAGATGATGTGAGATATGTCTGCTTGTGTCTGTGTGTAGACAGAGCTGGACAGCGTGTCTACTCTGCTGGAGGATGCTGAGAGGAAGGAAATCAAGATGGCGAAGGATGTGTCCAGTCTGGAGAGCCAGCTGCAGGACACACAGGTAAGGGCTGTGTGTGTGTGTGTGTGTGTGTGTGTGTGTGTGCCTCGCCAACGGTTATTTCCCCTGCAGTTGCTTGTTGCTACATTGCTCCTAGTCTCCTCCTGTTTGAATGAGGCTTTACAGTCTAGTGCATTGTTTTTATATTTGGAAAATATATTTATGTACCTGTGTGCAAAGCCTGTACAGCTTATGGCTTTGCTTGTATACAGTATGTGTATGTACTGTGTGCACACATGTTGATGTGTGTGTGTGTGTGTGTGTGTGTGTGTGTAGGAGCTTCTGCAGGAGGAGACTCGTCAGAAGCTGAACCTGAGCAGCCGTGTGCGGCAGCTGGAGGAGGAGAAGAGCGGCCTGGTGGAGCAGCAGGAGGAGGAGGAGGAGGCGCGCAAGAACCTGGAGAAACAGCTGGCCGCCCTACAGGCCCAGGTCAGCACAACACACACACACACACACACAGTCACAGTGTCAGAGTATCCCAGTGTCAGGTCCTGTTCAAAATGCATACTGTACATGAAAACACACACACATTACAGACACACACACACACACACACACACACACACACACACACACACACACACACACTTGCACACACTCGCACAAACACAGACACACACACACAGACACACACACACACACACACACACACTTGCACACACTCGCACAAACACACACACACAGACACAGTCTGTGACACACAGTTTCTGTGTCACAGTATCACAGTGTCAGGTCCTGTTCAAAATGCATACATGAAAACACATACACACACACATCAACATGCAATTATTCTGGGGATTTACGGAAACAAAATGAAATATTACACATTATAATATTGCACAAAGATCATATAAACCTGGGTGACGTGGCTACTGTGCTGACCTGTGTTGTGGTCCCTTAACCCATGGGTAGCTAGTGGAGTCCAAGAAGAAGCTGGAGGATGACGTGGGGGCGCTGGAGGGCCTGGAGGAGGTGAAGAAGAAGCTGCAGAAGGACATGGAGTGCACCAGCCAGCGGCTGGAGGAGAAGGCCCTGGCCTTCGACAAGATGGAGAAGACCAAGACCCGGCTGCAGCAGGAGCTGGACGACCTCACTGTGGACCTGGACCACCAGAGGCAGATCGTCTCCAACCTGGAGAAGAAGCAGAAGAAGTTCGACCAGGTGGGTCATGCTCTCCAGGAAGTGTTTCTGTTTGGGTTTAAGTTGGAACCGCATAGTATCCTTATTTTGAGAAATCAGAGCTTTTCAGTTCAGTTCAAAACTCAGTTAATGGTTTATTAGCTATTGTGGTGTACTAAAGTAAATTCATAACTACAGTAGGATTACTCCACAGCGCTGGTAAATGTACATACAGTACTATACAATATAAATGTACATTTCCCTGTAATTGAATCCGCGCTGCACTGTTGTTCAGTATAACATGCCATAAGAGCACTTTAGCATGGCACTTACCAGGTTCTGTGTGTAGATGCTGGCTGAGGAGAAGTCCATCTCGGCGCGCTACGCTGATGAGCGGGACCGGGCGGAGGCAGAAGCCCGTGAGAAGGAGACAAAGTCACTGTCTCTGGCCCGGGCGCTGGACGAGGCGCTGGAGGCCAAGGAGGAGTTTGAGCGGCTCAACAAGCAGCTGCGCGCCGAGATGGAGGACCTGATGAGCTCCAAAGACGACGTGGGCAAGAATGTGAGTTCCACCTCATGTAGTGTTGTTAAATAAAGAAAGAATCCTCCTTTTTCTTTCCTTTTGAATTATTTTCAAAAGGAAAGGAAAGGAAATTATTATTAAAAAAATTTTTTTTTATGTTGTCAGTGGGATCATGGAGTTAGAAATACTGCTCTGTCCCTCTCCTCACCCCTCCGGTGTCCCCTCTGCCCTGTCAGGTCCATGAGCTGGAGAAGTCCAAGCGCACCATGGAGCAGCAGCTGGAGGAGATGCGCACTCAGCTGGAGGAGCTGGAGGACGAGCTGCAGGCCACCGAGGACGCCAAGCTCAGGCTGGAGGTCAACATGCAGGCCATGAAGGCTCAGTACGAGAGAGACCTCGCGGGCCGCGATGAGCAGAACGATGAGAAGAAGAGGCTACTGGTCAAACAGGTCTCGCTTTGCTAAACATTACATGCATTCATCTCCCAGATCAATCTCTGCCCGTCTCCGTTTACCCATCCTTACAAAACACAGGATGTCCCGAAAGTCTGTGATGGTATTAAGTAAGGGATAATGTATAGAACGCCGGTCATTATGGGGAAAATAAGTCCCGACAGGGCGAACCGGACCCCGACGCGCCAGCGGAGGGGTCTTGTTTCGCCCTGAAGGGGATTATTTTCCCATAATGACCGGCGTTCTATACATTATCCCGCTTATTATACGGCTACTTGCCAAAACGAAAAAATAAACTCCATGATATGTCTCTTTACACTTATTTGTTACCGTTTCGTCGTGGCTTTTGCTGAGAAACAAATAGTTCGCAACACACGCTGAACTTGAATCAAACATTCTTTGGAACTCAGCTGATCAACTGTCTGCTTTCACTTTTGAATGAAGTTCCAAGCGCAAACTCCGTTGCCATTGACAGCGGTCATTCTTGTTTTCAGAGGTCCTTTCCCAAGAAATAATGACCGCTAGAACTTTCGGAAATCCCATTCAAGTCAATGGAGCATTCTACTTGCATTGTGAAGAGCCGTATAATAACTGTTTTAATAACATAATTACTAGACAGTACTAGTTCTAGTTCTACTGTAGTTACAGCATTGCAATTAAAGAATTGTACCGGTAATTGAATGAATGTTTGACAAATAAAGAATCACTAATGGTTCCGGTGATACTGTTCTATCAGACTGTTCCTCTACCCTTCAACATGTTCCCTTGTTCTCCGTCTGGCTCAGGTGCGGGAGATGGAGGTGGAGCTGGAGGATGAGCGTAAGCAGAGGGCGCTGGCAGTGGCCGCTAAGAAGAAGCTGGAGATGGACCTCAAAGACCTGGAGTCTCACATCGAAGGGGCTAACAAGGCCCGCGACGAGGCCATCAAGCAGCTACGCAAGCTCCAGGTGAGCCTGAGCCAACCTTTGATCCACCTCACTTCAGTCCACTAACCTCTACAGTCTTTAGATTCAAGCCAACATTCACATCACGCATCTGACCATTGCAGTTTTTCTTTGGGGATCAGTTAAGTACTCTGTCTGTCTTTCTTTTTCAATTTTTCTGTACATTTGAATTTTAGTGAGAACACAGTGACAAACATTAATCTTATCGTATCCTATATCAGAAACCTTATCTAGATTCACAGCACATTACACAGCTCAGTCAGTCACATGTATTTGGTACAGGACTTCACCACTAGGGGACAGTATAAAGCAAAAGTCTTCTGTGAATGGAAAATATTGTCCTCTTGTTCATTGTCTGTGTGTGTGTATATACATCATATCTCCCCTGGGATCTCCTCACCTACTTCTGTCTCCCATTTGACCTTATATTGTTGTATTTTGTAGATTCCATCAATCTTTAGGATTATCTGTTATGAGATCTCCTTTATTTGTTTAATTTATTTCATTTGTAAATGTTTGAGCAGATCTTCATTTCTCAAAGCCAAACTCATCTTTTTAGTCTTTCCCTGAGTAAAATCTCCATCCAAAACAATCCATAATAAAAGCCCCAAGCTCCTTGTGCAACTAAATCTGTCTAATAATAGAGTGCCAGACATCTTGGGTAAAATATGTTATTTGGTCTATGTGATCTTTCATCTTGGGGAGGAATTTCATTTTCTCCAACACATGAATCAGAATTCTGAATCTGTCTGAATCAGAAAGCTGTTTATACATCAGCACAAAAGGGGATACGCTGTATTCGTTTGCCGAACATGGTGGAGAAATATTAGGAATAAATGTTTGTTGTCCTTTGAAACAAAGTTAGTTTGTGTGGTAATTTAGATACTGTAGATAGAATCTAAATCTGAGGCCGCACAATTAAAAGAATCGAAGCAACGCATTGCTGATGGTTTGGCTGTGCCTTCTCTCCTCCAGGCCCAGATGAAGGACTACCAGAGGGAGCTGGAGGACGCCCGCGCCTCCCGAGACGAGATCTTCACCCAGTCCAAGGAGAACGAGAAGAAGCTCAAGAGCCTGGAGGCCGAGATTCTTCAGCTGCACGAGGTGAGTGAGGGACTGCTCTGCACACAGACTTGTCATGCGTACCTCGTTCTGCCTCGGATTCGGATCGCTGACGGATTGTCTCGACTCTGACGTCTCCTAGGACCTGGCCTCATCCGAGAGGGGCCGTCGACATGCAGAGCAGGAGCGGGACGAGCTGTCAGACGAGATCGCAAACAGCACCTCTGGGAAGTATGTGTGAAATTCAGCTCAGACGGTTACTCACATGTTGACATTAATGTGATTTACATATAATGGTAAGAATATTGGATGATGGGTGCATAAAATCAATGTATTAAAATGGTTTGTGTGTGTGTGTGTGTGTGTGTGTGTGTGTGTGTGTGTGTGTGTGTGTGTGCGCGTCAGGTCTGCCCTCATGGATGAGAAGAGAAGGCTGGAGGCTCGCATTGCTCAGCTGGAGGAGGAGCTGGAGGAAGAGCAGAGCAACATGGAGCTGCTCAATGACCGATTCCGCAAGACCACCATGCAGGTATGTACGGTCTCCGCATCCCTACAGTACCTCTGCCCACCTCTGATCACCTGAGCGGAGTCTAGAGGAGAACAGCAAAGACTCTACTTAAGTTTTTATGCTCTGCACTTTGTTTGCAGCCTTGATGGGGATTGATAAAAAACCTTATTAGCAGAAGGCCTCATCCAACTGATTCCTCAACTTTCCTGGCAAAATTATATATTGTTTTTCCAAAAACACACACGCACGCACACACACACACACACACACACACACACACACACACACACACACACACACACACACACACACACAAACATACACAAACACAGCATTTTCTACCAGCTGTACTCCATGGCTGCATTCTGAAACACCAACCCCCTGGTATCTGCGGGGTCTACTGGGATAGTGTAGAGTATGTGTGGGCACAGCTCATTAAAACCACTCTGGTGTGTGTGTGTGTGTGTGTGTGTGCGTGTGTGTGTGTGTGTCTGTATGTGTGGATGGCGGGTGCAGGTGGACACACTGACCACGGAGCTGGCGGGGGAGCGCAGCGTGGCCCAGAAGAGCGAGAACGCCCGGCAGCAGCTGGAGCGCCAGAACAAGGAGCTGAAGGCCAAGCTGCAGGAGCTGGAGGGCTCCATCAAGAGCCGCTTCAAGGCCTCCATCGCCGCCCTGGAGGCCAAGATCCTGCAGCTCGAGGAGCAGCTGGAGCAGGAGGCTAAGTGAGTGCTTGGCCCTGACACAACAAGGGCTCTTTGTCCTCATCTTGTCCTTTCTTATTATTTTCCTCTTCGTTCATTTTGTTTTAAAGTAGGGGTAGCTTTTTTTTTACACCAAGCTCTTCCCGTTCCTTTCTCTTTTTGGGGGTGTGTTGTGACAAAAGCACTTCACGAGTCTCATTTCCTTTCATTTATATTTGCATGACCTCTGCTAAAGAAGATAAAAGAAAATAAGATTTCTAGATTGCTGACCTTCCTTTGCTTTCCTTCATTTTAAAAATGCCCCAAACTCAGTACTGGTGTAGCTGAAGCAAGGAGTGTTTTATCTGAGCGTTGCACGTTTGTGCCGATTTCTGTTCTCGTTACTGAATCCACCTCTTTTGGGTGTCAGTGCTGTCTTTGTGGTAGCCCGTCAGGTGTAAAATGGTCCACTCATTGCTCTTAGGGAGAGATCCGCAGCCAATAAGATTGTGAGACGGACGGAGAAGAAGCTGAAGGAGGTGTGCATGCAGGTGGAGGACGAGCGTCGCCATGCCGACCAGTACAAAGAGCAGGTGAGGAGGGCTGTATCCTGACTGACAGACTGAGATGTGCTTTGAGCACATGATACAGTATACTGTATTTGGGTAAAAGCCGTATAGAAAATAAAAGCATTTGCACATGTACAGTAGAGAGGTTGTATCATAATGGTTGGGTGCTTGATACGTACAACATGTTTGTCAGTGTGTCTGAGGCATATTTGTTTGCACAGTGAGTGTGGTGTCATATTATGAAGTCTGTGTGTGTGTGCATGTGTGTGTCTGCATGTGTGTGTGTTGTGTAGTTGTCTGTGTGTGCATACTTGTGTGTTGTGTAGTTGTGTGTGTGTGTGTGTGTGTGTGTGTGTGTGTGTGTTGTATAGTTGTGTGTTTCCTGTTTATGCTGGTGGGTGTGCTCTTTAACGGTCAGTCTTGTGTGTCCCCGGCCAGATGGAAAAGGCCAACTCGCGCATGAAGCAGCTGAAGCGTCAGCTGGAGGAGGCGGAGGAGGAGGCCACTCGCGCCAACGCTAACCGCAGGAAGCTGCAGAGGGAGCTGGAGGACGCCACCGAGGCTAGCGAGGGCCTGAGCCGCGAGGTCAACACACTCAAGAGCCGCCTCAGGTACACACACACACTCTGCACATAATACCCTGCACATGGTAGACCTGCAAATATAACCTTATTTTAGTCAGTCTGATGTATATGGTATGATGCACAGGCACATGTAATCGTATGTGTACATGGCAAAATCCAACTATACCCGCTGCGTTGCGTGTGGTTCTGCAGGCGCGGGGGTCCCATCAGCTTCTCGTCGTCGGGCCGCTCCGGCCGCAGGCAGCTGCAGGTGGAGGGAACTTCCCTGGACATGTCCGACGACGACCTGGACAGCCGGGCCAGCGATGCAGCCAATGCCAACGACACCACGGCCCCCCAGGCCAACAACCATCAGCAACCACAGCAACCGCAACAGCCCCAGCCCCAGCCCCAGGCCCAGCAGCAGCCCTAGACCTGAGGCCAAGGCCCAGAAGAGAGGCCCCTCGGCAGGCATGCAGCATGGCCTCTCCCCTGCCGCCACCACTCCTGACCCCAGACGCAGGCGCTGCTTCTAGAAACCCAACAGATCCTCCCCTTCCTAGTGGTCTCTGCACAGACCACCACTCTGCCTTACCAGATCCCTTATCATCTGTCACACACAGTCATAGCACACTACAGCAAGCTGCAGGGCCAAGAAAAAGAAAACAATTATATATTTCTCTTTCTCTCTTTCTCTCTCTAAATCTGTCTTGTATGCATAGCATTGGAATAGTATGCTTGGATCTATACTGAAATATATTTTCAAAGTGCATTTCTAAAAATAGTATGTATGTAGGCAATCAGATGAATAGTTAAGAGGGGTCTTTCGTTTTTTTCTATCATTATTATTATTATTAGTATTATTATTATTATTATTATTTCCATTTTCTTTGTGTGTGTGTGTGTGTGTGTTTGTGTGTTCTTCTTTCCCCCCTCAATCTGCCTGCAAGACTTGTCTCATTTAACCTTGCCTGGATTTATTTATCTCAAAGGCTAGATTGCACATGCCCCCCAAAGTCTAGGGTTTCACAGAATGTTATGTTGGACCTGAATGCTCAGCCTATGACCAGTTTATTAGGCACACGAGAAACCAGCTCACTGAGGGAACAATCTTAAAGATGATATATTTTGCAAAAGGATTAGTTACTCTTTTGTTACAATTTAAATGTAGAAGTAGGGCAAAACACAGAACAGCTCAGCTGTGTTGGAAATATGTAGAATTTGCGGGTCAGTACTGACAGCCCTTCCACAAAATGGTAGTCATTACTAGCTAATTGAAACCTTTAAAATCATTCTGCTTCAAAGTATTGGATTGCAAAGATACAGGTGTAGTCTAAGGTTTAACGATTTGGGGAAAATATCTAATTGCGATTTTTCGAATAGATATTGAGATTTTATTTATATGATATAATTTTTTAAAGTCAAGCTTCAGTACTATATTCCAAATGTTGCTTTAAGTTGGACAACTTATTGGTTGGTGAGCATGCCTAGTGAGTGCATGAAAAGCACAGCACTCCTGTGCTGCTGAGCTTCACTGCCTGTCACACAAGGAGGATGACAGGAACATAAAAAGCATACAGTAGATGTGACAAGATTAACCATTGGGGCAGAGTTGCAAGCTTCACAAGTAATTGCAGCCTTTACATTGGTTCAGATTGTCCTGTGAGTTTAGACTGATTTCTTCCCTCCTCCTATATCACCAGGATTGGGGGTAGGCTATGGAATGGTCAGTAATTGCGAATGTCTTTATAATCATGGTCCATTCCTTGTAATTTGACGTTTGTTTTTCTTGATCTAAAAGCATGCACCTGTAAATGCTTCCTTTTCAGAATTGGCCATGTTCTATCTTTACAGTACAAGAACCCTCTCAGATGAGCGGGATGAAGCAATGTTTTGTTTTTCATTGCAGTTTAATTTTGTACCAACACAACTTGATCGCAAATTACAGATCAATGTTGTCATAGGATATCATATCATGGGTTCTTACCCTTGACCTTTGCATATGCTATATACATATGCATATTGTAAATAGTATTACGAGGACGTAAAGCCCATACCTGTTGAGGCATTTATGTGTTACTGAGAGAAATATGACATTTTTGGAAAATGTCATACTAATTTCTCTTTTTGAAAAGTGCCTTAGCCACTCAAGAAAGCAATTAGTGAGGTCAGATCATGATTTTCAATGTGAGCACAGTATGGCCAGAATGGAGGGGAGGGGGGGTGTATCAGAGGATTAAACCAATTCTATTTTTTTATTTAGCTTTGTGTCACATCGTAGCATATCTACCTTTCAGTAATTGTTACCTGATAGCTACCATGTTCTAAAATCTGTGTTAATAAGGTGAAACATGGAGCCTTCTGTATACTTAGCAAGATGAAGTGTTTGATTTGGTTAAAAGCTTTAACATCCACAAAATTGTTTTAATTGGACTGAGTGAGTAACCAGGCTCTCAACTATGACCATCCTTTTATTTCTTCTATTCCTGTAATTCTAGACTTATTTTTTTGTAAAAGACCAATAAATGTATTCATTATAGAAAGTGTCTTGCTTAACTGATCACGTTGTTGTTGTTGTTTTTTAATTATTATTTATTTGCGTAATAGATATGTTGGCGTGCTATTTTAACAGCGAAATCCACTCAGCTGAAACGATTGCAGTCTAATAGACCAGTCCTTAGTTTCATGAAGCTTATAAAATTCAGTATTTGTTTAAATTAAATTAAAGAACTGATGATTCAAATGGGATCATTTTGGAAACTGTTGAAGTACTTTGGTACTGTAAGATTATATTATATTGCTGGCAGGTGTTTCTATTATTCTTCTACTATTCTTTGACCGAATCAAATCAGTAATGCTAAGTTATAACAGAAACATCTTGGTGTTTAATTTAGTGCAGTTTATCATAAACTGAGCATTATAACAATCAGGTGGATTGATTGCGGGACTGTATCAGGCTGGCAACTGATGTATTGTGTAAACTAGTATGTCAGTTGTAAGTGTGTTCTTCACAGGATAATGAGATAGTTACATCAGTATATGGTGGCAACTTTCAATGCTAATATTAGATTATTTTAAACATATTATAAATATAATAATATGAATATGCCCATATAAGATCTGTAAAAACTAAACAGTTGCTGAAAGCAGAGTGAAAAGGAACTGGATCTGGAAATGCATATCTTGATTAATAAGATGAGGTTAAAAGCAAATTTCCATTCGCTGACATTTCATAATGGGCTGTCTATTACAGAGCTGTGGAAAAGTAGTCACCTCTAAATCCACAGCATTATTGTAAACACACACACACACACCTCGATCACACTAACTAACTATTATTACACACACACAAACACCTCGATCACAGGAACCAACCATTATTACACACACACCTCGATCACAGGAACCAACCATTATTACACACACACACACACACACCTCGATCACAGGAACCAACCATTATTACACACATACTGTACACACACCTCGATCACAGGAACTAACCATTACAGTATAAGTCTACTACACACACACCAATATGAGAGGTATCCATAATATGCCTGTGTAACTTCAACCTGTAGCCTATACCTTCAATCCTCATCCAGGTCACGTCAAAAAAGTGGATGGTTCAGATATTTTAGATTGTTCTCAGCAGTAATGGGCTTTTTATAAGCACCCGTTTTGGCATTCCAAAAGCTTCTCATTAGTGAATTATAGAAGGTGCAACTGAAAGGCAATGGGCCAGAGATGGCTGAAGGACAAGAGGAATGGACTCTACTACCCATGGATAATCCAGATGATGGTCAGAATGTGTTGAATGATCTAATGATGATCTTCACTAGTTATGAATGGGAAGAGATGGACAAAGATGAAAAGAAAAAGAGGCGATATGGAGAGTGGAGTTCTTGATAAAGTTGATGAAAACAGTGACACCACTGCTGGACAAACACTATAGTTGGACAAAGTGGAGAGCACTCTGAAAATACCAAAAACACATTTCAAAATTTTCTAATTCAACCAACATTTTCTGTAGTCTGATTTTAACATTAGGAACATTCGATCTGACAAATGATGACCGCTAAGGCAGAGAACCCTCAAAACCTGAGAGTGGAGGGAGAGTGGCAAACATTCAAAGTAGGACAAAAGAACATTGTAAGAAAATCTATGGCAACAATAATATTGAGGAACTTTGTTGTTGTTTATCTTGAATTGGCAGTAAGTGCATTCATGAATATAATTTCCATTCCACTCTAAAATAGACGGCCAGCTGACTGCTTCTTCCCTACTGTACCTGGGTCTTGCATCATTTGGAGCTGTGCTTTGAGTTCCCCAGAAAATTGGTTTCAATCAAGAAATGTCCACAAGGTTTGGCAAGGCATTGTAAACTGGAGTGATAGCCTTCTTTATTCAATATCCATTTTATCCTAGGTACATTTCCCATTTCACTACCACCAAAACATCGCCAGACCATCACAGTCCCTTCACCATGCTTGACAGATGGAGTCAAACATTCCTTCAGCATAAGATTAATGTCTCCTAAACGTTCTCCTTTGTGATCTCATTGTTAGCTCTTTTATTCCAGCTAAACTCCCTCCATTTCTGTGAGCTAGTGGGCCTACATTTCCAGATATTCCCATATTGTTACCCATTCTTCTTCCTTGTTTTAATATCTGATGTTGAATGTGTAAGATTGAAGTAACTAGTAACTAATAGTTCTACTATACTACTAATTTCTGAGCAGATTTCAGAATACTGACAAAGTCATTGACTCATGAATCACACTTGAACTTGTTGCCGCTGACTGTTACAGTTTTTATCCTCATATTTAGGATGAATATGTACAAAGCTATTCTGTATTTGCAGCAAGTTACTGGTACTGGTACAAGTGGTACTGGTACAAGTACTAGATCATGGTACTAAATTGTTACCTTTGGCCTCTCTTCTCCATTCTGCTTAACTCTGGAAATCACGAATCGACTCACAATGTAGATCACAATTTAATTGGGAAATTGAACTATTTTGCCAAAATGGCCTTCATTACAGCCATTTAAACATGATTATAGTATTTTATTGACAACAGTGTTCTTTCTTATTCTAATGCAAATAATTAGTTCAAATGTATTTTAACACAGTTAAGCACTACATGTATATACAAGGCTTGTACAAAAAGTAGCAGATGCATTACTACAGTATATGGAATTTTGGAGTTCTACTAGATAGTCATGCTTGTAGCTTTGGCATAAGACAAAATTGTGTATTACAGGTAGGAGTGTTCTAACTGCCAATTTGTTCCTGTTGTCAGTCCTGCACCACCTGTTAGCAGAGCGGGAGTCATTAATAATTATAAAATTATAACTAATAGATAAGTAATCTGCCAACTTGGACCAACATGCCCCCTGTTGGAATAACAAAATGAAGGTTCAATCAGAAAAACTAAAAAAATTTTTTTTATATTTGAGCAACAGCCAATCAAATTACATTCCTCCCTTCAGTGCTCTTGAAAGTGTATTTGTCTACTTTAGCACAGTAAATTAATATACCTTCATGACACTCTGCATAGACAATCACTGAATGTATACCTGATTAGACCGGCCATCACCAGCCTCGAAACACTAGCAACCCATCGGGAAAACTCTTGACTCTCCCGATGACCACTGTGCTACTGACCCTGAACTCTTGAATTTCCCCTGGGGATCAATAAAGTATCTATCTATCTATCTATCTATCTGTGCGGTGCGTGCTTCCTTGGCACCAGCACGTGACCCTTGTGACGACTGTCAGGATGCCTCTTGGGCTTTTGGCAAAGTAAGTTTCACTTCACTGCTGCTGACTTGCATCTGAAATAAAGTCTGTTTTTGGCCACTATTTCTCTATATATACTATGAACATAATAGCAATTAAAACAGAAAAAATGTATTCAATTAGTTTAACAAACAAAAGACAATATTAAGCTAATATGCTCACCCTCACTACTCTTTTTTATATGGTATTTAGCATTCTATTTTTATAGCACATACAGAAAATGATACACCCAAAGAAAGAACCAGACAAACAGTCAATGATTACAGTCAAGAACATCCTTTTATTCAATCAGTTGCTCTTTTCAAACTGTTTTTTCCTTATTATGGAAAAGAAATTGTAATTAACACATGCATTTCACCAAGAGCTGTGGGGGGCTGTGGCCGGAGAGCGGGCTTGCTGCTGGCAGGGGGGGCTGAGATGGGTGGGAGCAGGGGCCTGGGGGCCTCCACACTACTCTACACACGGCCCAAATGCCCTACACACTTCGCAAACGTATAAAAACTCCTAAGAAAGAAAAAAAAGGATAAAACAAGATATATGGAAAGAAAAACAAACAAAAAAACAAACTCAAAGCACGGAGGGGCAGGTGTCAGGGAGGTTTTGGCTCGGGGAAGCAGGGGGACGGAGAGCTAAACGAGCTCCCGGGTTGCCTGCATGTCACTATGGCTTGTCAGCTGTGGTGGTCTCCAGTCATGGCTAATACTGCTATTGGGTTGGTTTGTTAATAAGAGAAATAAAAGACTGCTGTCATCTTGCATAATATGGTGAGACATATGACGTCGTTGGAGCCTGAGCCATATCTCATTGACCTGAAAACGGTTTTGTTGTTGCTGGTGTAATTGATAATGTGACTTTGTTGGAACCACAGTCTGGGTTTTTCAGTGGCATGCAGCATCTTTGACCACATCACTTTGGTTTGGCAGTTTGGCTCGATTCATTAGTCATTACGCTGTATGTCTTTTTTATTATTGAAATAATAAGTCAGATGCTGGGATTAACGGATTAAGATCAGGAGTATAAATCTGAGCCTCACACTACCCTGCCCGTACCCCTTCCGTTATAAGGTGCTTAGTCATTTCAGGTCTTTTTTTTTTCAGTTGTTTAAAACAGCTGGTCTCGATCAACCGCTAGAAAGGTGCATCATCCAAAAGAAAAACAAAACAAACAAACAAAAAGAAAAAAAAAGAGAAAAACATTTTTCAGTACAGCCTCCACTGCCTAAAAAAAGTAGCACTGACAACAAACGAGATCAAAGCGAAAAAACCTCAATTCAGTAAAAAACGAACTAAAAAACCAAAACAAAGCAAAAATAAAAATAAATAGTTAAAAAAAAAAACACATCACAAACTTCCCTAATCAGCCCCCAGGTGGCCTCTCTGCCTCCTACTTCTCCACCCACGAGATCTCTTAGGCCTGCATCTCCTCCTCCCCATGATATGTCAATAACCATCTCACTCCAAAAGAAAAAAAAAACGACAAAAACAACAACACCAACAACAACGACAGCTATGGAACAATGAAAAAAAAAGGGAAGAAAGAAAAGAAGTGAGCAGAGTGCTAGCCGCCCTCCAGCGTTCCGCGGCCCGCCCCCCGGCATGGACAGCTCCCCACAGCCCAGCGGTGTGACTGGTTCACTTACATTAACTGTTGAATGGAGAAGCTGAAGAGATCGGTATGGTATACAATGTGAAGCGCACAGACAAGAATAACATGTGAGCTAACTGCATTCTGCTCAGACAAAAGTTTTTGCATTTTATTTATGTATTTTTTTTAAACCCCCTCCGTCCAGACAAAAGGGTCAAGGGGGAGAGAGGGCAGGAAAGGAAGGGGAGGGGAAGTGGTGGGAGCAAGGAGAGGGTTACGCGGCTACAGACTACTCCAGTGTCCAAAGGAGAGGCAGAAAGACAAAACACAGAGGAAGGAAAAAAGCAAGACAGATATTTTTTTTTTTTTTGCAATTTTCTTAATTATCCAACGATAAAAAGAGGAACTAAGTCACACCAATTTTCCTTTAGTACTATATATACTGCTTTGAAAAGCTTGAAGAATGAGAGTACAAGAGAAGGATGAAGGAGGGGATTTCTTTTTTTTTCTTTTTAAATTTTTTTTTTTGTTGAGATGGGCACTCAGGATTACAAGATGGAGTCTGTGAACAAAAGGCACTTTTTAGGGACAACCTTTAAGATGCTCTGAATCTAAACACTACACCACGAAACAAATAACCAGAGTAATTTACACAGTGGGGAAACCGGGAGTGGGGGAAGTGGGGGAGTTGGGGGATGGGGCTCACCTCTAAAATAAAAATCTCCATCGCTTCAAAATAATCTCGCTGGTTCCCCTCGCTGCTGTCCCTTGGCGTGAGATGGGAGTCTACTACTCAACTAATGCTACCAAATAACGAGTTTCACGTTTACACCTCCCATCCCTCCAAGTCCTCTTGAAAAAAAAAAACACGCCATTCTCAGGGCTGGGAGCTCTTAGAAAGCCCACTTCTTCAAAAGAGGGGATTCTGCATTTGAAGCATCTCCCAGAGGAGGGAAGATATTGTCATTCATGTCGGAGAGAAGTATTCAGCAATATGTACATGTGTGACACACAGCCCTGCCCTTGAAAACAGGGATCTGTTCTTGGAAGGTAGGGTGCTGAGGACTCCTAAACTGTACTGTATACTAAGCGGTGTGCTTACACACTGCTCCTGTGATATTGCACCACCATAGGCCTGCACTCCATCTGACTGGAAAAAATGCATAGACAGATTACCTTTCTGGTAATGATCAGTCAATTTATGAGCTGTCCAATATGTGGCTGATTGCTAGTCCATCAAAGTGAAATGTTCCGCATCTGTCTGCACTGCATGCTCCTCTAGTCTCCCTGATGATTTCTTCGACCTTATACGAGTAAAGGTTGGAAGAAAAATGCCTTTTGTCACAACCTCGACAACAATGAACCCCTTCCCCCCCCCTTAGTAAATACAAAAAAGAGAGAAATAGAATAATGCATGTTTTTTATCTAGAATTTTGCTTTATGGTAACACTTATTTTTTGTTTATTATTATTTATGTATGATAGAAATTGAATGTACTTTATTTCATAAAAGCACCAGTTTTCATTTATATGATATAGATATTTTTGTTGTGTTGAAAAAAACTGTTCCTTCAGCCCTCCCAAGTATTGAGAACAAATCATTACAAATAAACATTAAAAAGCCAAGAAAAGAAAGATTAAAAAAAAGTTTCCCAAAACTTACAAAGACTGATTTTTTTCTTTTTTTTTCTCTCAGCCCTTTCATTTAGAGTCCCGGAGCTGGAGGACTGGAAACTAGAATAGAAGGTCTTTTTTTGAACCCCTCCTGACAGGTCACACCCTCTAACAATCTAACAGGCAAACACGCTTGTTCTACTCAAGGCATTGCACATGGCTCAATCAACATACATTATTATCATTTTTCAACAATAATTCCCATCCAAACACAACTGAAAACAAAAATTAAAAAGCTTTATCTTTTTTACCTCTTCTTATTCCTCAATACTTCTGAGCATGTCTTTTTTCTGTTGAAAGTAACATTTCCATTGAATTCACTATGGACTTTTTCTGTTCTCAATTTACTGGTGAATGATGGTAAGAAGGGCCTGGTACTTTGTGGAGAAATATGTGAATATGAAGATGTGACACGGCAATGCCAATACTTCAAAAAATAACTAGACTGCCACTGAGCTTATCTCGCAAAGAAAAAGAAAATGCATATATAAATATATATGGATATATTGTGTGTATATATAAAGACGCTTGTCATTCTTTTTGTCATGAGCTGTTATTGTTTCTTAATCATTTTTTTTTCATCCAGACATAAAATTCTATCACCTTATAGCTTATATGTGAGAAAAACAACCTGAATTCATGTCGTAACAAATTGCATAATGGAAACTCTGAGGCACTTCCATAGATTAGAAAAAGAAAACACCGTTGCCATGGTAATTCTGCTCTCGGTGAAGCTGATGGAATGGCTACTGCATGGCAACCAAGCTTCCCCTGCAGTGAAACATGCACATGGGCCGGCAGTCCAGTTATTTTGTGAGGTCTACGATTTTGTGTTGTGTTCCAAACAAAAGGAAACAAACCAAATAATAAAAAAAGAATAGACAAAACTCATTGCGGATCATGGATGACAGTTTCGTTAAACAAATGGAAATCTAAAGGCATATTCTCAGATTGCCCTTAAGTCAAGGCTTCCCTTTATAGTCAAATCTAGTGGGGGTGGTTACAGGCATGCTGTGTGGTGCGGTCGTAGTTATACACGTGTGAGTGTGTGTGTGTGTGTGTGTGTGTAAGTGAGTGAGTGTTGTGGGGAGGGCATACTCTACTCAGGACGAACCTTGTAGCCTCTCGGTGCTGAATGCGAGGGGAGGTTTGTCAGGATGGTGTGATGGCGTCGGGCCTCTTCCTCCAGCTCTCCCGTCTCCACGAGCCTCAGAGCACAGCTACTGCAGCTACTGACACGTCACACATGCTTTTTGCTCCGCAGTGCGGCCTCCGCTCTTGGAGCGCGGAAAGAGGCCATCTGGGAGTGTAAACAACTGGGGGGTAAACTTAACACGGCCGAGAGGCTCGGGAGCGGGGCAGGGGCCAGAGGAGTAGCGGGGCCCGTTTTTTTACCCTGTCTGAATGTGCCTATGCTCTTTTAAAAACGGCGGCCATTGTGTGGGGACGACAACGTCTATTCCCTCAAAAATACGGGCAACTTTGAGGGGAGGCTGATTTTAAAACACTAGCTGTATTGCCATCTCACACTAAGCCCAAGAAGTGCTGGCCAACGATGTGTCAGTGACTGGATGATGGATGCAAGTACACAATGTGCGTGTGTATGTGTGTATGTATCGGTCACAGAGTTGGCATTTATCCCTCTGAGAGTAATGGCGCAGGGGAGATGTATTCAATAGTTAGAATTAAAAAACAATTAGAAATTGTTTCCAACGCTTTGCCATGTTTGAATAGACCATGCTTTTTTCTTAATATGCAGCACCTGCTTCTAGAAAATGTTCATGTTCTTGGTACCAAGCATTCTTTGACATTTTCCTTACCCTGTTTTAATTTTTTTTTTTTCGATCAGCTCAATTTAAATCACATTGTGTGTGTGTGTGTGTGTGTGTGTGTGTGTGCGCGTGTGTGTGTGTGCGTGTGTGTGTGTGTGTGTGTGTTTGTGTGTGTGTGTGTGTGTGTGTGTAAAGAGGCCATACCCTGGCTACCATCTACTCCTCTTGTAGAAAATGCCCCTAAAATGCTGGACATGTTTCAAAAGATAAGTAACATCATGTCCACATTTTTTCCTGTTCATGCTTCATAACAATGTGCAAACATCTTTCTTCACCATCCCACATTCACTAGTGCACAAGAGATTAGTGTTGCAATTTGTAGTGCAATTTTTTGTGTGTGAGCTTTCAGATTGGATTGTATTTCTTTGACTGGAAATGGTCACACAGGAACATTTGGGTGTCTGGGTCTATAACAGCTTGGCTGTATCAGTAGGAGGAACAGGGATAGAGTAGCTGACTACACACCATGCTAAAGGGGTGCTACCGCCTTGACAAGTGTGTAAGTGTGTTGTATGTTTGTCCATGTGTGTTTGTGTGTGTGTGTGTGTGTGTGCATGTGTGTGTGTGTATGTATATGTGATGTGTGTGTGTGTGTGTGTGTGTGGGGGGGGGGGGGTTGTGCAGTCAACTTACTGTCAGTGTGTTTTGTGGCTGGGAAAATAGAATTGCATGTCCTTTTTCAAATCTTTTAAAAAAAACATGCATTGTGTTGTTTACATTTTTTTCTCAGAATATTTTTTTTTCTTTCACCTCTCGTGTTTCACCATTGAACTGTTGATCTCCCCAGCCAGTGCACAATGCGTCCTTGTACAAAAAACCCATATCAGCGAAGGATGGTTCCTCTTCTCCTCTCCTGCTCCTCGTGTTAGGTCGTCGTCGGCTGTGTTGCTGCTGCTCTGCTGTTGAGTGGTCGTTCGGAGAGCTGACGGGATGTCCTCCATTGTTAAAAACTCATTTGTGATCATATGGGTTGGATTGGGGATCCTCTTTTCTTCTGAATTGGGGCAGAAGCGCTGGGTCTTTTTTGTCTGAGTATGTTTCTTTTTTGCTTGTTTTTGTTGTTATTTATTTTGATGGTTGCGGGGTCTGTCAGGGGTGGGGGTGGGGAGAGTCCCAGTACAAACGGGCTGAGAGTTCCTGATCAGATCTGATTGGCCTCGTTTTAAGGTTTCTGGTATGAGGGGTCAGAGGAGGGATAAGAGGGCATGTTCTGCTGGCATATTATTTTTCACAATTACACTTTTTGTTTGTTGTGTACTGTATATTTGTTTGTATGTTTTCTGTTTGAAATTTCCCAAATATAATGACAGGCTTCTAGTTGAATTCTAGTTGCTTATTAACTGGCAGGTCTTGTCAGAGGAACCAAGACTGTGGATGAAAAGAAAGAGAGGATAAGAGTTAGAGATCTGCAGGCATGATTTGCATCTTGTTTGCACATTTTCAGGCTGCCACTAGATGACGCCTGAGTCTGCAGTAAAGTGACCTCGGTTGTCTCACTGCCACGACAGCCTGATCTGCTGATCTGAATTTCATGCTGTCGTGTAGCTGTTTCTGTTTCTGTTAGAGTAACACCTCCTGGAGGCAGTGACTTTTATTAGTACTGTATGAATTCATGCAAGTTCATAAAATAATACTGTAATATACACCTTGCTGACAATATAGTTCTCTACAGTACTCTACAGTTTGTTTTGTATATGACCACACCGGTCTGCATATGTGTGTGTGTATATACTCTTTTGATCCCGTGAGGGAAATTTGTGTGCGTGTGCATATGTGTGTGTGTGTGTGTGTGTGTGTGTGTGTGTGCGTGTGTGTGTGTGTGTGTGCTGTCTGCCGGCACAGTGCTCAAAGTGCTCATGCACAGAGTAGGAGAGGTTCAGGCTGCTGTGCCCTGCCTAAAGATTGGGTTTCTCCAGCTCAGCATGCAAAAGCCAGCAGAACTGGGTCACACACACACACACACACACACACACACACACACACACACACACACACACACACACACAGATCTGGCACCAGTGAACCACCAGAAAGAACATTCTGGAAGTCAAGTCTTGGAAACCCCGCGCCTCCAGGGGGAAGCGCCTTTTGTTATGTTTGACTCTCACAGGTCACACAAATACCCCCCTCCCTTCTCTGCTGTTCCCCTGCAGCCCTCCCTCTCTACTCACTCCTGTCCCTTCAGCTTCTGTCCCGACAGCATGCATATAGACTAACTCTTCCCCTCTCGGTAACACTCTCCCTCTCCCCCCTCTCTCCCTCCCTCTCTCTCTCTGTGTAATCCTTGGCAGCACTGACCACCCTCTTTTCTTGCCCCCACCCCTCTCAAGTTCAAGTTCAACTGCCTATGACATCATGTCTGGTTGCTGTGGGCAACCAGACAGCCAGGACGTGACTTCTCGACAAGGAGGGCTGTGCTAAAACCCTTCTCCTTTTGCTCTGCCTCTTTGCTCCCTCGCTTTTTTTCTCTCTTCCTCATGCGCCTCTGCTGTTCGCTCTGGCCCTCTGGCTGTAAGGCTCGGTCCCTTCCAGCAGAGAGCTCCAAACGGCTCATGTTTGCCGTCTGCGTTGACATAGGGCCCTAAAAGAGCCCAAACCACATAACTTTCTGAGGCCTCTCTCCTTCACCCTCTTTCTCTCTTTTTCCAAGTGCCTCAATCTGAACCCGTCATTGGAGCCAGTTCATTGTGTTCTCTCAATCTTAATTTTGTTCCTCATTCCCTGTCTCTCTCTCTCTCTGTCTCTATCTTTCTCTCTCTCTTCCTTTCTCTCTCTCTCTCTCTCTCTCTCTCTCTCTCTTTCTCTCTCTTTCTCTATCTCACTCACTCACTCAGTCACTCACTCAGTCACTCACTCACTCACTCTCACAAGCAATTCTGGCATCGTGCTGCAGTTCTCCATCTCAGATTCAACTTATGTGCATAGCCCATCACAGCTGCAGATGTCTGTGCCATTAAAAGACCATATTCCGATTACATCCAGATGTGTTTGCGAGTGCTCGACACATGTGGAGGACACAGTGAGCTCTCCTCGGCAGAACGCTAAACAGCTCATAAGGAGCCTGTGAAAGACAGGGAGACATGGCAGAGTCAAGGGCGCACGTGAGTATGTGTGCCATCAGCAGTGAAATGAAATGCTCCAGACAGGACTGAAGTGTGACCAGAAGAAAAGAAAGAAAGAAAAGTCAAAAAGAGACAGGCCAGTGAATGGGGGGCCTTGGAGGGGGAAGAGGGGGGGTAAGAATCAGACGGGGAGGAAATGAGAGGAAGTGAGAGACCAGCAGAGGGCGACATAGAGACGCACAGAGGAGGGCCGAGAGCGAGAGTGATGGCAGGAGTGCGAGACGGGCTTCAGATGGCTGCCATGTGGCGCGGCGCAGGCCCGGGGGTGGCTGTGGTTTTTACACATTAATGAGCGGAGCACAGCGGCAGGCAGCACCGGGGTGAGGGAGCAAAGAGGAGAGGAGAGGAGAGGAGAGGGGAGCAGAGGAGAGGAGAGGGGAGCAGAAGAGAGGGGAGGAGAGCCGCGAGCCATTGCTGCGCAAATCAGTCACCCTCCCTTCGAAAAAACAAAAAACAAAAAAAAACAACAACAACAACAACACAACCAACCCCAGCAGCCCCAGCAGCCTCAGTGCTTACTGGCTAGGTAAACAGAGCAGCCACAAACAGGGCTTCTGAGTAAACATGCTGAGAGAGCAAGGGAGAGAAAGAGAGGGAGAGAGAGTCTGAGAGAGAGAGAGAGAAAGAGGGTGGGAAGAAAGAGGGAGTAGAGTAAAAGGGTAGGCATACGAAAGGGTGGAACACATTCAAATAGGGTAAAAAGGACAAGAAGTTCATTCCACTAAGTGTCGGTCTGGGGCAAGACATGGAGGGACATAAAAAAAAGTAATATGACGATCGACACATGTTTGGCACAGGTTTGATTTGCCCGGGGAAATCTGATCAACTTGAAGTGTTCAAGTGTTCCATAATACGCATGAGTGAAAGGGTCTTCAGAGAGAGCTTAAAGACAGGATGAGTTTGACTTTGAGGGTTTGAGAAGCCTTTTTACATAAATGCTTAGAGGGCAAAAAGGGGGGCCTACCTGCGTCTGCTGGGGGATGTTTAGAAAGTTGTTGTCCCGTGATCCGATGCTGACAAACCTGTTGGGAGCTGTGGAGCCTGGCGTGGAGTATGCTGAGAAAAGGGTATGGGGAGACAGGAAGAGAGAAAGAGAGGATATTCAGACTGCACACACACACACAGGAAAACAACAACAACAATGTGTGTACAAATACAAATACAAGTACAAATACTGTCATGGTGTTAATGTGTAATACAAAACACACACTTTTTCATCAACAATTAAAAATCAATGTAGTGAATATGTCTAAGCCACTGTGAAAACATTCCTTGTGTACATTTATTGCCATAGGCAATGAGAGTTGGAGAGCGGCAGAACCATTTCTTGAGTTTCAAAAGGACCCAGATGAAATGACATATTACAAATAGTTTGGTTCTGAGTCCCTTAATACCGCTTTGGAGAGATCTGAAAATGATACCAGTGCCTGTAGAACAATAGAAGCCTTTCAGGCAAGGGCCACTAAGGAACTACATTTAAATGTTTGTAATTTGTAATATAGCTTTGGAAAACACACATAAGATATAAAAAGTTTAATGAGCTTGCCCTTCTCTTCTTCCACTCAGACGTCACTGAGAGGAAGAAATTAATCTTGTGCTAGACCATGATTGGCTGAATCGGCTCTCACTTAAGGCCTGAGGTTTCTTTAAGGGTCACAAGTGTAGTACTAAATTTAGGGCAGTTTTGAAGTGGGACAGAGTGGACTCCAGAGGTAGCTACACCAGCTACACCCGTCACAGCCATCAATGAGTCAGGGAGACTGGGAGAATGGTGTGTGTGATGTGGTTGGTGTGGAATAGTGGACTATATGGGCCTGTTTCCTACATGGATTAAGCCTAAAAGAAAACCTCAATGCAAATATCCATTGAAAGAGGCATTTAGTTTAGAGCTATACTTAATCCATTTACAGGAAACTGGTTATAATGTGTTAAGTCTCAAGAAGAGCAGTAGTGGTTTTGATTGGGTCATTTGGGATTAGCAGACATATAGATACATAAAGGACTTGAGACATCGATTGTGGTGAAAAACAAACAAACAAACAATTAAACTGACAAATCCAGGAGGTAGGGGAAAAACATAACAGACGTCAAACAAATACAAAGGAAGAACAGGAATTGAGAACGGAAATTAAAAAGGGAGACAGAAGATTAGTTAAAAAAAAAAAACAGAGAGTAGTGCTCCGTCCAGTGCCCCTCACATGGTCAGTTAGACCTGTCTTGCCCTTTGCCCAAGCTGCCACCCTTGCCCGACACTCTGCCCTGCCCGACATGTGGGTTTGGACCAAACTGTGGGAGGGAGCCTGCATGTGCTTCAACACGGCACACCCCTGTTGCTACCAATCGCGCACAGAATTGCACAGAATCAGCAAATGAATCCAAATCAACAGGAATAGCAACAGGAACATAAAATCAACATTCAAAAATTATACAAAATTAAAACAAAAATTCAAATGGAAATTCTTGCTGATATTAATACTGAGAAATAGATTGATGTTGGAAATGCCACAAAGAACTGAATGGAATTTTTTGTTTTTGGAGTCCACAAGATAACTGCCCTAAATTTGTACCCTAACATCAAAACCAGACCTGAGAAGAGATATCTTAAGTGGAGGTGGGCTGGAGGCCATTACAGACCGGTTTGTCATGTTTCCAGGGTTTCGGAGGGAAGTGTTTGGGGGGAGTTAACACAAGTTTACTTGGGGTAACAGCTAAAAAAAAATGGGCACAGAACTCAACCTATGGGCTTCTCCACTGAGGAACCTACATTAAGCTCACATCTACAGGGCATGTGAGAACCTCTTCAAGAGAGGCTAGCCCATGGCATTAGATGTGAGGGCATGGACTGGGTAAATGCACCCTTGTGAGGGGGCATGAGGTAGAGCAGGGTGGAGGGCAAGTGATGAGTTCTGCTTGGATGCCAGTAAGCAGGATAGTGGCGGGGAGCAATGCAGTGATCAGAAGGGGGATTGTTTGTTGTTCATTGGCATTGTTGTTGAGGTTATGTAGTTGACTGACTGATTGGTTTGGTTGGGGTTCTTTTTGATGGTGGTCAGCTCACTTGTTTCTGGGGCAATGGAGGGGCGCGGGTTTGGGGGGGGGGGGGGTCACTTACACGGAGATGTGGGCGAGGTGAGTCCGCCGTCAGGGGGCGTGCTGCTGGGTTTAGAGTCGGGCATGGGAAGGGGCACTGGGCGGGCCACCGGGGGGGGTGGAGGCAGCAAGAAGGAGCCCGGCATTTTGCTCTGGCCGCTCCCGTTTGGCTGCAGACAACACAAACAGGGTGAGGAAGGAGGGCGGAGGAGGACACGTGAGTGAGAAACTCAAGCCAAAAGCAAACAAACCCAGAAAAATAAAAATGAAACAGAAAAGGACAAAAAAAGAAAAAAAACGTTCAAAAAAAAAAGAAAAAAGAAAAAATCCGTCAAAACAAAACCGGCACGACAGTGAGAGTGAGAGGAGGAGGACAAGGAGGAGGGAAATGAGAAGGAGTAGAGGGAAAGAAAAGAAGAGTAGGCGAAGGCAGAGGTGAGGAAGAGTGAGTTGTTTGTCATGATAAGTTTGTCGTCCGTCGAAGTGGAGTTTCGCATGAGTGTTTTTACATGTGTAAGTATGTATGTATGGGAGGCAACCATGGGAAACATCCACAAATGCAAACACGTGAGGTGTGATGTTCAGGCTCGGCCATCATGGAGAGCTGTGACAGGAGGGAGTGTCTCCAGGGATGGGGTGAATGATCGTGGGATAGTTCGCCGATGATGGGACCATCATACCAAAAAAAAAAAAGTGTTGGGATTGGGGGCTACAAAATAAAAGCATCAACACCACAACCACAACACGTCAAGACGAATGATCGAATGTATAAAAAAAGGCAAAAGTGCCAGAGGCTGGACAGGAATATGCTGGTTGGGTTTTGGGAATTTGTGGGTCACACACATACCTGACAGTGTGGGCAGAGCAAAACAATGGGGAAAAGGACCAAAAAAACAAAAACAAAAAACAATAACCAAAACATTCAAATGTATTGTGGGTATGGGGGAGGGTAAGAGAGAGCACGGGCAGAAAACAGATGACAAAATATTTAGACAATACAGACTCCAATTACTCCCTTCTCCCTGTTTCTCAACACGTCACAACAGTTGCTACAACAACTAGGGCTGGAGGACACCAGAGGACTTAACCCAAAATACTGTGGTGATCCCTTAAAATGTGTCCTGTTAAAGAGCTGGTCCTCTCTCACAACAGATGTGTCATTTTGGTTTTTGACTTAGACTACAACAGAGAATTCAGAGCCTTATACTGTTGTTAATTAATGCTGACATCCCCATGTATGTATGCATAGTCAGCAATGGAGGATGAGTTGCTTTTATAATGTTCCTTCCATTCCCTCACACTCTACCTCTACACTGCCTGACATTTTGCAGAACTGCAAGAAGTGTGTGTGTGTGTGAGTGTGTGTGTGTGTGTGTGTGTGTGTGTGTGTGTGTGTGCATGCATGTGTGTGTGTGTGTGTGTGTGCACATGTGTGTGTGTGTGTGTGTGTGTGTGTGTGTGTGTGTGTGTGTGTGTGTGTGTGTGTGTGTGTGTGTTTGTGTGTGCATGTGTGTGTGTTTGTGTGTGTGTGTGTGTGTATGAGTGTGTGTGTTTTCTTGGGCGGAGGTATAAACGAAGGCCCCGGTTCTGTATATATCAGCTTTCTTGTTGGGTGGGTGTGGGTGGGTGGCTGAGTTGGGTGGGTGGGTGTCTGCTTACCTGGCCTCCGGCCTGCCCTGATCCGTCAGCGCATACGAACTGCACAAACTCCTTGAGCGGGTCCTGGCCCGGGTGGTGGTGGTAGCGGATGGTGGGGTGGGTGAAGTACGGGCTGGACTGCTGGATGATGGAGGGAGAGGGGAAGTGCAGGGAGGAGGCAGAGGCACGGGGGCTTCCTGCAGACGAGAAAGAAAGAGAAAGAGAGAGAGAGAGAGAGAGAGAGAGAGAGGGGAAGGGAAAAAAACAGAGGGATGAGACAGGGCCTGGTCAGAGTGAAAGAGCACAGGCTGTGCTGGAGGTGGACCCTGCATGGACACTACCCCAGGAGCAGAGCTGATGAGGGGAGGCTGACCCCTTCAGAGGGGCCAGCCAGAGACACAGTAGGTTTGGACTGAGATGAGGACAGAGCAGAGATACCACTGCACCACTGGATGGGCTAGGACACCAGAGATTCACTCTACATTAAATAGTAATGCCACTGAATGATGTACACACACAGAGAAACACACACAGACACAAAAAAAAACACACACACACACACACACACACACACACACACACACACACACACACACACACACTTGTTACACAATAAAACCAAAATAAAGGAAGTTATTGAGCTGTGCTTTTCCCATTCAAAGTTCTATTGCTCAGGGTCTCAGTGCGTTCCCGGTTCACCACACTAATTTGGCATTGAGATAATGTACGTGCGAGGACTTCCAATGGATATAATAAATAAATGAACGAATAAACATGGCTGAGACTATCTCCGGGTCGGCAGCCGTGCAGATGTGCTCCCATCTGCAGAGAGAGCTCAATCAAAACACGGCTCGAGAGCGGCAATGGGGACCGCCGGCAAACTCCTAGTGGCTGCAGAGGTCTGTTGCTTAGCCTAGATAGATAGATGAATGGCTTGCTAGCCCGCTCACTCGCTCGCTCGCTGGATTGGTATGGAGGGGAGCGGAGGGGAGCGGAGTGGCGTGGAGTGGCGGGCCCAGTCCCTGGCCTCCCGGAGAGCCCGTGCCCTTCAGCCCTCCCCGCAGGGGCCCCAGCTGCCCGCACCCGCCTGCCAACTCCACACCGTCAGCCCGGGCGAAGGGCAGCGGCCAGCCTGGCCAAGGCTAACCACTGCAGCTCTCCCTCTTTCCCTCTCTCTCTCTCTCTCTCTCCCACTCTTCCTCTCTCTCTCCCTCTCTGCCTCAAGTTCACACACACACACACACACACACACACACACACACACACACACACACACACACACACAAACACACACAAACACAAACACACACGCACACACACACAAACACGCACACACACACACACACAAATAGATGCATATGTGACATAGTGGTGTACACATGGTTTGACCTCCTTCACTGGTAGCGTCTTTAATCCTTTTGCGGCTAGAGGGGTGAATTCAAGTTTAGTACAAGGTACAGTGCATCTGTCGATATGTCCACAAATGCATTTCCTGTATCAAAACATTAATTTGCTAAAATTCTGGATGAACTCAAATACTTTTCATTTATCAGTATTTACAAACAAATAAAAAGACCACCGATGCAATACTGTCATGGTGGAACACCCTTAATTAAAAAGATCTAAGGGGCCAAGTAAGGTGTGGGCCCAGAAGAATGATCTTGCCTGAATATAGTGTATAATACATAGTGAATATGGCCTTATTTCCCCATAGACCACTACGACCTGTCAAACTGACCATGTCAGACAGTGTTAAAGCAACAGGGAATCAGGGCCTGCAGATATTAACTGCCGTATGCACAGCCAATGTGTTGGCTGGAAACTGCAACAGGTGATAGATTGATCAAGAAGATTAGAGAGATAGTGGCTGCCAGATTAAAGAAAATAAAATCAATAAACAAATAAATTAAATGAAAACTGAAATTACACAACACTGAGACCGGGAGGGTTGTTTTGGTGTGAAGACTACCACCCCAGATTTAAAGAGGAAAAAAGCCCCCAACCACAGACAGACAGACAGACTCCCTTGAGAGGTACAAGGACGCAGTAGTGCAGGGGTAAGGGGAAGGAGAGGGGTCTTTAGTGGTTTGCCAGGATGTGAGAGGAGAAAAGTGGAGGGGAAGGGAAAAAAACAGGAAAGCCAAACCAAAAAAAAAAACAAAAAAAATCAACACAAAAAAAATCAATCCCTTCACCACGAATAGTTTATTTGGATTAGCCCCCTTTGCAGCTAGCCCCTCACCTCTCCCCGAGTCCCAGAGCACCCCAGGAGTCTGAGCGAGGGGGCAGAGGGGGGCAGGGGCAGGGCGGGGTGAGGCGGATTGGAGTGGAGTGGGGCTGGGACAGAGCTGGGGCAGAGCTGGGGGTGGGTGAGGGGGGTTTCGGGGGTTTCAGAGGGGGGGTGGGGTGGGTGTCTCACCTGGTCTCACGCCCGCCAGCATGTGCAGCGGGTTGTGGGTGAAGGTCATGCGGGGAGGCCTCGTCTGGGGCGACAGGGCGCTGAAATCGAATTTCCCCGGCTTCTTTAGAGAACCAGGCGAGGAGAGTCCTGGCAAAAATGGGATCAACAACAAAAAAAAATAAAAATAAAAAATAAAACAAAAAAGAATAAAATAATAAAAAAAATGGCAGAACAGAGATGTGGATTTAATGAACAGGATTTTTTTGTCGCTTTGATGTTTTTGATCTTCTTTTTAAATCAACTGATATAATGTCTAAAAAATTCCTTAAAAAATTATTCTAAATGATAGTGTATTGATAGCAATGGTTGGATAACACATAAGATTTGCTCTACTTCTACAAGGTCTCTAGCCATCAACACTGGTATTTTAGGGTAGAGCAAAGTCCAGAGAGAAGCTTTGGACTGAAAGCAGCACTTGGTGTAAGAGGACTTGGGGGAGGACAGCAGGGAGAGGCTTTGGGCTTTTTGTAGCAAATCCCACACATTCAACTGCCTGTCAGTCAGTCTGTCTGTCTGTTTGTCTGCAGAGCACAGGATGCACACAGAATGATGAATGGGGAGTAGGGTGGGGGTGGGGGAGGTGGTGGTAGACTGGACTGTGCGTGGTCTGTGGGGGAGCTTGTGTTTTTCTGATCCATCAGCTCTTTGATAGACTGAGAAATGGGTGATGGGAGGAGAATTGACAGCACCCTTGTCTCTCTCTCTTTCAACATAAGTCACCTCCGTTCTGTTCCATCACACCACATCATTAAAACACTCAGAAGGGCCTTGATTGGCATCTTCTCCAGACAGCAATGCAAACCACACATGTAGCAAAGTCACCAATCGTTTTTTGCTCTCACAAAGGAAAAAGGAAGGGTGAGAGATGGTGGCTTCCCAGAACCCACCACGAGAGCAGCTCAATTTACCGTTGCCTGTGGCCTGTCTATCGACATGGTGCTTGGTGCTACTCCACAACAGTGGCAGCGAGAAAATGGCACATTTCTTTTCATAATTTCCATGTAAAAAATGGATGGAGAACAAACACAAGCTGTTCGCTCCAAGCATCGAGCAGAAGGACCAAAGCCAACGGGAGGAGGAACGGGTAGCGGAAGAAAGGAGTGAGAATAATGGGGGAGGAAGTGAGAGAAACTGAGGGAGGAGGGAAGGTAAGAAGAAGAAAAAAAGAGAAGGAGAGCAAATGAAAGAAAGTAAGAAAGAAAGAAAGAAAGAAAGAGTGTGACAGCGTGACCCGCACATATATAACAACATATTAAAGTGTCCTCCTACTTCTATAAATGTCGGTTGAGGCTGCCACAGCCAGTGCTCCCTTCTATGGAATATTCCACCATTTGGCAAAAACAAGAAGGCTAAGTATAGGCTAGGCTAACCAGATGACCCAGAAACACAGCCAAATGTGTCAGGGCAACGGAGGGGGGCACAAGCCTCAGGTTTATGATCACGGCTTCATGTGGCTGGTTTTGAGGGAAGTGATTTTGATATATGGTAATCCCAACACACAATTTCAGATTTGCCGGCTCGGGGAGACGCAGCCAAATGGAGTGTGTGACCTCGGCAAAACTTTGAGAGCTACTCTTGTCATTCCAAAAATATATATGATACTTTTTTAATCAAAAGCCAGCCTCACCAGGGATACGGAACACAGTGGAAATAGCCGTGACCACGACAAGAGGTCCACGAAAAGTGTGCATGCCGGCTGACAGTCGTGTGCTCCGCACAGACCGCATGTTTAAAAAAGAAAGCAGCCTGGTGCCAGTCCCTTTGAGATGATAAAGCTGTGTGTAACTGTAGCCACTGGCCAAGTCATTGTGAATGCACTCTTTTCAACTGTGATGTCACAGAGATTCTTTTTTATCTCCTTGCAATTACCCACAATTCCCTTCTCAGCCTGTGGAGCAGCTGGGCCTCGCTGAGCGTAGGCTGGTGTAGGTATGGCAACGAGGGAGGAAGGGGGGGGGGTGCCAAGGGACGGGAGGTGGTGGTGGTGTGAGCATGTGTTCTGCCTTTCTAAAAATGTGTGACGATGAGAGAGACAGAGAGAGTGAGAGAGAGAGAGAGAGAGAGAGAGAGAATGAGTGGGAGAGGATATGAAGAGATGTGATACATTTTTTTGGTGTGACGGTATTAATGCTTAAAACCATACACACATAACACCCACGCACACACATACACACACTATCCCCTGTCAAGCACCATTAGAGCATTTTAAATAAAGAGGATTTTAGGGGAATTTTTCTGAGTGTGTAAAAAAACTCATCTCAACTGTGGGGGCTAGCTGCGGGTGTGTGAGGAGGAGGCTGAGAGTGACGGTTAATAGAGACGCCTAACGCAACTACCCAAAACTGTAGAGATGCCAAACGCAACTACCCAAAGAGATCAACCATTGACACCCAACACTACTATTAAATACCATTCCCATACCAACATAAACACACTCTCAAAAGGAGGGAGAAAAAGGGATTTCAACTGACAAAAACATTACACTTCTCCGAAATCTCTCTATCTTTGACTCCATTATTGTGATTTATGTGTCCATAGTAAATTGGCATAGACTGTAGCCTGATTATAAGCAACAGGGTATGATCACCCTTTGACTTTACGGTCATAGTGGCAATTTATGGTCATACCTGTAATATTTTTGTTTCACTTTTTAAAATGATCTAGAACATTTTAATGGATTAATGGTAAAGGAAAACTAAACTTTTTTTCCTCCAAGCATATTTGCTGCTCACTGGCATGTTTTTACACTTTTTTTTTGTTTATAACAGAGAGGATTTTTTCTAGAGTGCTCTCTCATTCTGGGAAAGCTATTGCTCTTTCCAATGCATTTAGCTGTGAATGATGCAATATTAGCTAGATTAGAGGAGAATAATATTTTTCACATTCAAATTGTATGTCATTTGTAAGATTTGTATATGTGCATAAATTTGGTTGCAGCTGCTGTGCTTAATCAAAATTTTAATCTTCTTTAAATATATGCAGCATTGCCAGACGCTAAATAAAAGCTTTGAGAGTTAAAGCTAACAGAAGTTACTATGATCTTACTCCTTCCTGTGAGTGTGGCCCTGTTTGTGTGTTTGTGTGTGTGCTTATGTGTGTATGTGTGTGTGTATGTGTGTGTGTGTGTGTGTGTGTGTCGTTTTGTTCTCTGTTATTTCTCTGTCCAACTCCTGGCACAACGCTCGGGCAGACTGGCAGCCAATCAATTGCTCCCATGACCCTCCAGTCTCGCCACGCTAACAAGCTGGCCGCCACACAAGCCTCAGACTGCCTCCGAATGGCACACACACACACACACACACACACACACACACACACACACACACACACACACACACAACATGCACACACCCCTCCTGCCAGGACACGAACACACACAAAACCCCAAACAAAAAGTCTGTTCACGCAAACATACAAATAAACCTCCACATCTCGCCACCAAGGCTTTCATGGCTCTCCACAAACCAAAGCAGTGGGAGTGGGTTTCAACTCTGCCTCGTGTCACTAACAAACAAACAAATAAATAAATAGGTAAATAAGCAATAGTTTCCCCCCAAAAGCGGTACGCCACAAATTATGGCCACAAATGGCTTTAAAGGCAGACTGGGGCATGCATAGGGGGAAGCTTAACACCATAAAACCAGGCGCAGGGGGAGCAGCTGAAGCCATGATGAATGGCATCCTCACCTTCTGCCAGGCTTGGAGCGTTTCATTCAGGTGGTGAATCACCTTTGGAGCAGAACATGTCTTCCCTTCCCTCTCTCTCTCTCTCTTTCTCCCTCTCTCACACACACATTTAAACGTACGCATACACACACACATTGGTGCTCACACACACACACACACACACACACACACACACACACACACACAGAGGCACACCACCACCACCACTACCATCATCACCATAACAGATGTCTTCTGTAACCCAGTAGCTCCCATTGCTGTCGACACATGGAGGCACCATCTGGACCGGAGCTCCACGCCTCACCAGATTGGGTGTGTGTGTGTGTGTGTGTGTGTGTGTGTGTGTGTGTAAGGGAGAGAGAGAGTCAGAGAGAGAGCATGTGTATGAGGGAAATTTTGAAGACAGAAGGCCCGTCGCGTAGAGACAACACACCTGAGTGCATTTTGTCTTGTTTGTTTGGGTTAGTCTGCTTGCATGAGTGTGTGTGTGTGTGTGTGTGTGTGTGTGTGTGTGTGTGTGTGTGTGTGTGTGTGTGTGTGTGTGTGTGTGTGTGTGTGTGTGTGTGTGTGTGTGTGTGAATGTATGCATGTGTGTGTGTCTATGTCTGTGAGCATGTGTGCACGTGTGTAAGTATGTGTGTGTGCACACACAAACTCCTGTGCATCTTTCATGAGTGCTGTGTGCATTTGGGTGTGACAGGTGGGAGTCCGCAGCACACTGCTGCCTGAATAACCGGCTCAGCATAGTCTCCTTCATGGCAGCTGAGCCCAGCTCAGCACCACACACACACACCCTTACCCACAACTCCCTCCATCGCCATAACAACCGCATCCGTTGCCACACAGGCTGGGCCCCGGCACACCAGCATGCTAACACGCTAGCCAAGCAGCACTAGTGCCTGAGGCTGCACAGCTTTGCCCGGTCCCCGGGTGTCCAGTGACATAACCACAGAGACAGCAGGCAGGCCCATTAGTGCTCCCTTCATTAGAGTCAATGCAATCATACGCTGATGAGGTACGTGAGGCCAGAAAAAAGAAGAGGATGTTTAGAAAGAGAGCGAGAGAGAAAAGAGAAGAGAGCGAGAGAGACATTCAGAGAGGGGAAAAGAAACAAAGAGCAAAAAATGTAGGAAAGGAGAGAGAGAGACATACAGAAAACAGACACAGATAAAGATAGAGAGAGAGCGGGAGAGAGAGAGAGAGAGAGAGAGAGAGAGAGAGAAAAAAAAAGGGAGAAAAAGAGTGATATAGAAAATAGACAGAGAAAGAGAAAGTAAGAAAGAGAGAGAGAGAGAGAGGGATAGGAAACTAGTCGTGGTCAACTGGCCAGTCCTCTGCCAGCCCTCGCAGTGGGGGCGGTGGGCAGGAAGGCCCTGGTCCTGTGTGGAAGCGGTGGTTTTCTCTCTGCCCACCGCGTGCAGCACAGAGGAGCGCCGAGGAGCCAACACCTGCCACACAGTCATGGGCACATTCAGGAGCGTCGGCCTGACGGGCCAAACAGGCCTCCAGCACAGGTGCAGTGTGGGAGGAGAGGCCAGCGTGAGTGGGGGGAGTGGGGGCAGTGAGGGGGAGGAGGGGGCAGTTACCTTCCCCACATTTGGCTTCCTGCCAAAGCAGAGTGCAATGCAGTGCATACAGCCATACATCAGGGTGGGTGAGTTCCCTGGGTACGCAAGCCTTGACCTGAGATTCCTAAGCTGTGAGACTGGTCTGTGTTGTGATATATAGGGAGGAAAATATTGCCTGCACATTGGCTGTACAGGTCTGACAAACTGCTGACAATGAACCGCCACGATTGAATTGAAATATTGCCCAGCACCATGAGACCATAACATTAGTGATGAAAAGTCATGAAGTCATGTAAATAACAGAGTATGGCTTCAATAAATAAATACTTTACCTAAATATTTGTAAAAGGGCATTTGTCTTTCATCTCCATCTGTTTTTCATTGGGAAGAAATGAATTAGAATTAATTAGTGGAATCCTAAAATAATCAATAGCCACTGCCCTTTGAATAGTAATTATTTTGATCACTTTTATTATTATGATTATCCATAATTGTAAACCTTTATCACCTTGATTATCTGCAGTCTACAGTAATTTAAAATAATCTGACCCCCTGTAATTGTTTTAATTGTGTGGTTATTTTACATCCATTACAAAACAAAATGCACCTTATGGCATTTATCAACTATATCTAAATACTATAACCAAATACTTTGATACCTCTCAGGTCAGATAACTTCAAGAGCAAATAGTTCTGAATCAAACTGAAAAGGAATCTACAATCTCCAACAGAAAGAGAGCACTGGGTTGAAAGTAACCCTGAATGACCAAAAAGCCAAAACAGGAGTTCAAAGGCGGCTGAGATCTGGCACAATCCCCTGATATGCAACACCCTTCACCGAGCCAACACTCTCAGCAGTGAGAAAAACAACAGCACCCCAGCAGCGCAAGCAGTAGCAGTTAAGGAAGAAGGCCCAGGTTCTCTCTTTCTCTCTCAGACACACACACACACACACACACACACACACACACACACACACACACAAACACGAACACACACACACACACACTTGCAAACACACACACGCACAATAATGGAGGGACAGGTCAAACGCTGCCCTGCCCTTTTGAAAGGGTAGAGCGAATGCAGTATGCAAGACAAGCAGAGAGACAGACACAACAGGAGGCAGATATGATCTACGGTAAAGCAGGTATATCATTTATATATATATATATATATAAAATCGTTATATAGAGAGAGTTTGTAGAGACACACAGACAGTGTGGGAGAAGAGGAGAGTAATGTTCTCTAACCATGGTAAGGAAACTGCACGGCATCGTTCTCATGCTTAATCTTCCTCTCCTGCATACTCGCCAAATGGTGCTGCACTGGAAGGCCAAACAGGGGAGAAGGGCAGAGTTAACAATGGGGGCAGAGGGAAGGAGTGAGAAGAGACAGATAGATAGAGAGAGAGAGAGAGAGAGAGAGAGAGAGAGAGAGAGAGAGAGAGAAAGAGGGGAGGGATAGTTTTGAGTGAGATAAAGTGAGAAAGAGAAAGATCAAACCCTGGGGGGGGGGGGTAGCAGTAAGGTGGGAAGTATCAGTATACACACACACATGTCGGGTAAAAATACACAAAGGTTACACACTTCAGCTAGAGCACAGGTAGATACAGCAACACATGGCTACCTTTATACACACACAAACACACACACACACACACACACACACACACACACACACACACACACACACACACACACACACACACGCAAGCCAATTCTAGTCAAAGTGAGAATTCAACATGAAATGAACTAGCATTCTACCACTGCAAGAGTGTGTTATAAAGGATGAGAGAGGGGTTGGGTCAGGGTGTGAGAGGTGGGTGGCAATAGTGTCTGACGGTGAAGGTCTAGCCAAGCAGGGAATTTGATAAGAATGTGATCGTCTTCAGGGCTTTGAGTGGATGCTTCATTAATTACTAAACCGTGACTTCATTTGTGATGTATCCTGCGAGTGATACTTGAATTTATGAGTAAATTCATGAGTGTATAGTATGTGTACAGTATGTGTACAGTATGTGTATAGTATGTGTATGTGTGTGTGCGTGTGTGTGTGTGTGTGTGTGTGCAAGTGCACATGTGTGCATGTGTGTGTGTGTGTGTGTGTGTGTGTGTGTGTGTGTGTGCGTGTGTGCGTGAGTGCGTGTGTATAAGGGAATATGCATATGATTTTTATGCCTCGGGGAGTGTGAATGATATGGAACATTGATGGGGCATGCTGACCACAGTGGAGTTTTGGCTAAAGGGACTCACAACAATAAGTTAGAGTCAAACAACGCCATTACTTAAAGTAGTACCTTGGACATCTACAATAACATGGAAACACCTGCAGCTAAGTAGAAGAGATACTGTACATTATTACTGGGACAATGTGTGGCTGACTTAATTTGGTTAATTATCCAACGATAACACTCTTCCCATTTTGAGGCTTAATACAATAAACAAATTGAAAAGACATGAAATGTAAATAAGAAATTCATTAAAAAATAATTGGGATTCATTAACTTATCTGCCACAGTTCTTGGTTTAACCTCATGGACAGACCCCAAGTTTAATTAGTTTTTACTCAGATTTATCATATTTTATTTAAACTTTTCTTCCCATATTCAAAAGACTTTCTTTATATAAAGGTCACAAAATGTACCCAATGTAATTTATTTTGAAGCTTTCACTAATTAACAAGATAAGAGGGGTGGAAAATGGTGGCATGAACTATAGCAAATTGTATTTAAGCAGGAAATATTCAATATTTATATCTGCAAATAAATACAGTACATCGGATCCCTTCACTCAATTTTCCTAAAGATTTTTTAAGCTTCATATGAATTTTTAAATTTCACATTTCAAAAAAGCAGGTTCTGAAATCAGCATACAATTATTCGGCATGAAAAACTAAAGCTCACCCTTTAACATGTATTAGGATGTGTTGAATTTGAACATAACAACTGAAAATATTACTATTCAAGAAGTCAAGCATAACAATAAATAAAACATTTCTAAAGCCATGAATTCACATTTAGTATTAAATCTGGTCAAGATGTACTGCACCACTTGATTACATTTCATTTTACCAGTTGTAAGAAAAAGAAACACTGATATAGCCCTGCATCGATTTCAACCCAGATCACACATTCCAACAGTGTGCCACCAGCTAGATCACTGAAGACACATGCAGCCCAAAAGTCTTTTATCATGTAACCTTGAAGATTGTTTGTTTGGTAATTCAAAGCTATGAGCATTGTATTCCACTGTGCACTGTACAAATTAGCTAAAAATGCAATCTTCTAAAATAAATCTGTACTATACTTTGCCATTTCCACTGAGATGAAAACTATGGACATTTCTGAGAGCCACAAAATGTACATGCTTTCATACTATCCTGCCCTATATCCAATTACTGATAGGCCCACCAGTACACAGCTACAACATGTCCAAAGTGGGTGTTTTCATGCATGCTTGAGCATAATGGGGTTTTCTGAGGTCACAAGATAGAAGTCCCTGAACTCTCTCTAGTCTGAAAGTACTCTGGCACAGGTTCATGATTTGGTTAG
>NW_027468774.1:23418176-23420676 GCF_046254945.1 Alosa pseudoharengus | reverse complement strand
GAGGCCTATCAAGGAGAACAAGGGCCCACTGTATCATACAGGGCCCTATCACAGACCTGACCGGTCCATCACACAAGCAGTGGGCCCCACTGAGCTGCTCAAGGCCTGCTTTCATTTGTTCTTTCTGGCAGGGAGAGCCGGGTCCTCCTGTGACCTGGGGCTGCTTTGACGGCCCTGTAACGGGAGCACCAGGCTTTTGGAGCGTCTGCCCAGCGCCATTTGCACAGCTTCCCTCATGGATCTTAATCTTTGACAGTTAGGCAGTAAAAGGTGCAGCCCCAGCGGTTGTTTCATTTGGCCACCATTTTTTTTTTTTTTTTTAAACTCTTTCAAATTCTTTGCACTTGGCGTAATGTAAAGGTTTCTTAGCCGCGTATAGCTCCTCGGGTCTCTGAGTTTTTGTTTTGATTCTTTAGCGAGCGCTATTCTGGGTGAGCGTTCTCAGAATTCACACTGTACAGCCATCGCGCTCGCACCACAGTGTCTGAGCTGTCAACATGCTAACTGTCTGTTGACTGTGGTCTGTGCTTCGCGAAAGGCGCCTAGCAACCACGGCAACACATTTCACAAGCGCTGCGGCCACCACCGGTACCGCTGGTGCCGAGAAGCGCCTGGGACCGAACAGGAAAGAAATGACCCGCTTGGGGGTGAAATGGGAGGGGAGGGGGGGGGATTGAGCGTGTAAAAGAAAAGAAGAAAAATATTCGCCTGAAAAAAGACAGAAGAAGCCGAGAAAAGAGAGAAAAGTTCAATCTTTCTCCCTCCCCATCTCCAGTATGTTCTCCCATCTCTCCTGCTCTCCCTCTCTCCCTGTTCTCTCACTGCTGTTGCTCTGTGGAATCCTGGCAGCCATCTTAGCGCTTGGCAGCCATCTTAGCATTGGCGGTACCAATGCATTCCTGCTCGCTGACGGCGCAAGCCCCACGCTGGCCACGCAAGCGCACAAACAACTCTCCAGACGGCCTTAAAGAGCCTTAAAAAAAAACACAGCAGGCCAAAAAAGATAGCAAAAAGTTCTGGGAAGCGCACCAAAGTGTTAACAGGCCACGAGGAGGGCAAACGGGCGAACTACTGCGAGCGACTCCTTCAGATCTCGCCTGCTTGATCCTAATTAGGACTCTCCCAGACAACCAGGCAATTGAAACACTGCGAGAAATCATCAAGGCAAAATGAAAGAAGTAACATCACTGTGGAGGGTTGCATTTAAGCTTAAGTGCCACAAATATGAAATTGGAATTTCATTGAACTAGAATCGTTTAAGGACACTTGGGTGTTTTAGTCCAGCCTATATGAGACAATCTGCTGCTGTCACAACGACCAAGCCAATGAGGGAGGAGGGGGTGGGGGGATGCTGGAGCAGCTGATTCAGGATGAGCAGCTGTTTGAAAGTGTGTGAATGGTGTCTGGAGATCCATGCCTGCAAGATGACAGGGGAGGCCCGAGGCAATTGAGTCAAAATGAAGACGGAACTGGAAATGAAGGATCTCGCTCCTATCGTCAGTGATTGAGCTCTTTCATTATAAGCTGAAAGATTAGAATGAAGAATATCCTAAAGAGACCCTTTTCATTGATACACAAGATACCAACTGTAGTCTATGGTCTGTTATTGTACTGCAGCTTGATCATTAGCCCTCACTGTAAGTCACTTTGGACAAAGCATAAACTAAATTAATAAATGGAAATGGAAATGGAATGTGTGCAAAACAAATAATCAAGAGTACAAAACTAAAACAATCCTTTTCCGATCGGAGTGCCAGTGCTCGATTTTGATATCGTATAATATTTAAAAATCCTGTAGTTTGAGCCCAGCTTCAGGTACAGAACTATGTTGAACTATTTCTCTAAGCTCAAGGTTGACCATGGGAACAATTGGAGGTTCATAGGAGATCAAAGGCAGAGCAGCTACATGGCCTCCAGCCCTGACTCAAGGAGGTAAAGCCTGGCCTCTTGGATGGTGGAGATCTGTCACATCCACTAGCCCCAGTGGGAGTGTGCTAATCCGGCTGCTGGATGTCTTACACCAGGCCCCCGTGCCCCGTGGTTAGCGCTTCACTGAGGGGCTTCGCGGCCTGAAAAGCCTCCAGTCAGCTGGGACCCCCATACCGAGCCAGTGCAATGCAGTGCAGTGCAAACCCCCCAGGCTACTTTAACCCCCCCCCCCCACCCCTAATACCCCCCCACACCTCCACCCCACCCCACACACACCCCACATAGTGGCGTGGAGGACTGCGTGCACGCAGCCTGGGAGAGAGCGGGGGCTTCTCTGTCTCGGACAACCTCCAATCCAATTACACGGCACATTAGTGGGGCTGGTTGAGCTGCGCTGGACCTGCAAGTGGCGCACGAGGAGGGGAGCGGCGGCCGAGACAAAAGATGGGCGACCAGCACAGGGGCAGATCATCAGAAGCTCCCAGACAATGGAGAGCCTGTCCATTATTAGCGCCTCTTCTCGCTTTCCCTCTCTCTCTATCTCTCTCACTCTCTCCATCTCTCTGTTACT
>NW_027468774.1:23385676-23400676 GCF_046254945.1 Alosa pseudoharengus | reverse complement strand
TGGAGATGGGTGTGTGTGTGTGTGTGTGTGTGTGTGTGTGTGTGTGTGTGTGTGTGTGTGTGTGTGTGTTTATGTTTATGTAATAGCTGTCAGTGCACTCCTTGGCTGTAATAATTTAGTAATTATATTTGCATACAAAACATGTGTCCACTAAACTGATCGTACCAACATAAATTATGACACTTGTGCGTATTAATGACTCTGTGTGTGTCTATGTGTGTGTGTGACTATGCATGTGTAAACATGTGTCAGAGATAGAGATAGATAGGGAGAGAGAGTGCATAGCAATTAGAGCTACACAATGGAATGACTGGTATTATCTATGCCCCTCAGCATACATATTTCATGCCATACAGCGCCAAGCAGGTACCTAGTTAGTCAAAAACCGACTAAAAAGGTTATGATCCTACCCGATCAAGTTTACGGCCAATCGTTCCTTGCACGCATTTACAATGTTAAAGACTTCATTCTCCATATTATAAGTCAGTGTCGAATCAGAATGTATTTGAAGCTGTTATTTTAAGGTAAAAGAACTGCATTGTATTGCTTTATTATGTGTGTATGCAAATACCAGTGTGTGGTGTGTGTGTGTAGGAAGTTGCATGAGTAAGCCCGTCTACTAACACACATGTACACACACGTATCTGAACACGTATTTCTGCATACTGTCTGATCTGCATGCAACAAGCCCCAACCAGAACAAAGCTACCTTCAGTCTGTTGACACGACTAATATGCCCTCTAATCGAATTTCGAGTCTCGTTTAGACCCTCGGCACTAGGGTCCAGATTACCACGAGGCTTTGATTATGCCATTGCAAGACAGAGCAGAAATCACCAGTCAGCCCCCTCCACTGCAGGCCAAAGTGGACCCACTTAGCCCGGCCTCCTGTCAATGGCCCTGTAGGGTTTGGGGTCTTTCCTTGCATTTAACAAACTTAACACATCGAACTCAGATAATCAAGGACTTAGCATGCCATTGCATGTTAAGGGATTTCAGTGTGCCGATTTTCACCAATAGCGAGGCGTTTCATAAGGAGTGGTGAAGCAAGCGAAGGCTCCAAACGTGTAATGCTTTTGGGAGAAACAGGATTAAATAAAGGCTGAGGGCCATGACTGCATACATTTACTCCCCCGTCTCTATTTTAACACCTACGCATGTGAGCCATGTGTTTGCTTTCACAAAAAAGGGTCCCTGCGACATGGACCTCAGACCCCGCGTCTCTTGTGTTGTTGGAAGGAAGTTCTAGTGTTGTCTGACTCCACCTACCTTGGCCGATGGACTCCCCCTTTTCTTTCATGCAACTGGCTCACGTCCAAGAACAAGGCCAATCATGGATGTTGGGCTATGCAAATGAGGTGATGCAACAATGGAGGTGTCGGGATTAGGGGGAGGGGGGGTCACGTGGAGATGGTATGTGCACGACGGGCATTCGGCTGGGGCCTCTCGCTGCTCCGGCCACTACTCGAGTGCGCCGCCGAGATAACCATCAGATACCGTCAGATAACATCAGGTCCAAATTCTCTTTTCTTTCTTTTTCCCTCTATCTCTCTCTCTCTCTCTCTCTCTCTCTCTCTCTCTCTCTTTCTCTGAGGAAATTCCACCATGTGATTTCACTTACTCTACGTTTCAGCTCGACACTAAAATGGAAAGGGAATCCGAAAAAGAGGTCACCTTGGTTCCTCGTCTTTCTCTCCCTCTCCGCTCCCACTCGTTTTTCTCTCTGTCCTTTGTGGCAGCGCTAGAGATGAAAAAGAACACTCCTGTATATTTTGCCTCCGTTTCAAATTCCACCCCTCCAAAGTGCAGATGTGGGCCCTGGGCCACATCTACTCTGAAGAGGGAGAGAGAGAGAGAGAAAGCGAGAGAGCGAGAAAGAGAGCGGAGAGAGTGAGTGAGTAAGAGAGAGAGAGAGAGACGGAGGGAAAAGTGATAGAGTGAAATAAATGAAAAAAACAGCAATCTGCTTCCCCCTCCTCGTGTAAACACAGGATGGGCTCCAGCCACTCTGTCTCACTCTGCCGAAGGAGAAACAGAGAGAGAGGGAGACAGAGAGAGAGAGAGAGAGAGAGAAAGAGAGCAGGAGAGGAGTGGACAAGTGGAGTAGACTGAGAGAAGAGGGGAAAAAGTGAGGAGAAAAATGGTGCTGGTTAAATAAACCAGCCGGTGGGGCCAGAGCTGCTGGCGTGCGGTGCAGTGAGCTCTCTGGCCTCTAGGGGGCCAATCTCTGGGTGGCTTCACAGCTCAACACAGGCTGCTGCTGCTGCTACGCTCCAGGCCTGCACAGCTTTAAACAGCCAAACGTCTAATAGGGACCTGCTGGAGGGCGCTGTGAACTCGAGCACAGGAGCAAATGGGGTGAGCGGCGCTGAGTGAAAGGCTCCACCGCAGGCTCCTGCCCCCCCCCCCCCCAACCCCCCCTCCTTCTCTTCATCCTCGTCTTGGCTCAAGGGTTCAAACGGGCTCTGAGGCTCCAGGAATTATGGGATGTGGAAATGACTGCTTCTCAGGTCAAGAAGAAGCTCTTGCCTAGGTTGAATGGGCGAAATGTGCATCAAAATGGTATGGACAACCGTGAAGTTAAGACGTATGGAAACATCTGGAGTTTGCGTTTTCGTGTGGGGAGGTCACAGGTCAACAAGGCTCTCCGGACAGACAAACCTGGACCATCAGAAGAGGTAAAAATGAGATGGGGAGATTTGCAATGGAAAGTCCATATTGCAAGAAGGCACGTGACGGAACTCAAACCGCTCCAGAGGTTCCATTCAAAACCATTTGCTGGACGAAAAAGACCGCAAGCACTATCTGGTCTTTCTCCTTTTTGCCAGAGCACCAACGCCCAACACCGCACCTTTCCCTCTCCTGGACCATGGATCTCTTCGATGAGCATATACAACTGACGGACTACTTTGTTCGAGACTTCCTATTGATCGTGAAGGGCAGGCCAGGGCAGTCGGTTTTGGCGAGGGCTTGAGACGTGAGACGTGAGCCGTGAGCCGCGAGCGTGAGCTGGAGCTCGTGTTCCCCCGGACCCCTGGCTCTGGCTCTGGGGCCTGCTGTCAGCCGGGGCGCCTGCTCTGGTTCACAGCTCCCAGGGCAGGGCCCAGCAGCGGCAGCGGCCGAGGAAAAGTCTTACTGCAGGAAATGCCTCGCCGATAGTCACCCCACTGGGATCATAAGATGAATGTTAAAAAATGGAAGGGAGAAATGGAGAGAGAGAGAGAGAGAGAGAGAGAGAGAGAGAGAGAGAGATAGAGGGAAGGGGAGACAAGTCTGAAGAAGAAGAAGAAGAAGAAGAGGAAGAAGAAGAAGAAGGGTCTGGAAATGGTTTCAGCAGAATCCCTCAGCTGCCTTGGGGTCGAATGGGCCTTTAATTGGGGTTACGTGAGACGGCCGATCACGAATCTTTCCACTCAGGCCCGCTCTCTCTCCCTCTCAATCCCTCTCTTTCTCTCTGCTCGCCTCTGTGCTTGGAGTCGATTGGCCGTTCCTTGCACGCGCTCCGCCGCGTTGGCCAACCCCTCATGCTGTGCTGGGGTAAGGAGCAGCAGGTTTTCCGAAGACCACATAAAAGGACAGCAGTTAAGTGACTCTCCCCAGAGGAGCAGCCAGGGAGACTGCTGCTCGATCAATAAGACAGAAAAACAGGACCTTTTGATACGGCTCCTCGCAAGCATATATACACTGACAGTGCAGAGAGACTGTGATCTCTTTATAGAAAAGGCAACAAAAAGAACTTAACGATGACCACTTCAAGAACCTTGGCTCTCGGCGGTTAAAGTGAGAAACCCGTGAAGTTCCAAAGTCTTTTATCACAGGTTCTGTCAGAATGAACACGCTTTCCCCAGATGATTCATTCACAACCTGGAACTTGGTCACGCTTTCTCGAAAGAGTGCACTCACTCACTTCCGGAAGCCTCCGAAGGTCCCTGCTTAAGAGGTCCTCTAACCATAATTCTCTGTGGGGCATGACTCACGGCGGCCCTCGGCTTTTTTGCCTGGCAGTGAGCTGGACACTGTACTGTAGGCTCAGTCCTTTCAGGCCCTGTGCGGGAGGTATAGGGAGACCGGGGTGCAGGGGGAGGGATGAGAGCAGATGAGGGCGTGATGGCTGGCTTTACAGCTCAACCTGTACAGAGTGTCCCAGCCGCTTAAGCAGCCCTAATGCCCACATCCAGGCACAGCCACTGAGGCTGATTATTGATCAGCTATCGCAAAGCCAAGGGGATCAGCCGCCAGCAGACGCTTTGACACAGAATATGGTTTATCATTGTGTATATGTTTGTGACTTTTTTTTTTTTTTACGGGTGTGTGAGTGGGTGTTTGTGTATACGTACAAACCTTATGGCCACAGCAGCAAGGCTGGGGGTGATTCATTGCCAGGTGTGTGTAAATGTACATACAAATGGCTGTTTACACACAGGTATGGGTGTTTACATACCTCCCCATGTATGTGACCATGTGTTTACAACAGGGCAAACAGCTCTCACCTCTTGTTAACAGAACTAAGCATGTGTCAGGGCCTTGCATGTAAGTGTATGTGTATGTGTGTGTGTGTGTGTGTGTGTGTGTGTGTGTGTGTGTGTGTGTGTGTGTGTGTGTGTGTGTGTGTGTGTGTGTGTGTGTGTGTGTGTGTGTGTGCGTGCATGTGTTGTGTCTGTGCACTCTCTGGCCCAAACTGGACGTGGGATCACCCAGGCAGCAGCAGCAGCGTTGACCTCCACTCCCTGGCCGCTAACACTAACTCCCCCATTTGAAAAGGGCAGCAGCAGCAGTAGCAGCCCGCTAATCCCTCTCAGCCCTAATCACCAGCCCAGCATCCACTGCAGCAGCTCTCAGGCACAGCACTGTATTAGCACAAATGAATCTCAACTGATTAAATCATTAAAGGAGATTCTCTTTTTTTTTTACACGGGGACACTAAAATCCTGCTCTTCGCTGAGATGGAGAGGCACGTGATAGAGAGATATAAAGAGAGAGAGGAAGAGAGTGAGAGGGGGGTGCAGAGAGAAAGAGAGAGAGAGAGAGAGAGAGAAGATTATGGTGTTTGGGCTGTACTGCAGCAGCTCAGCTACTAAGCGTTCAATCACACAATCACAAACACGGACACACACGCGCGCACACACACACACACACACACACACACACACACACACACACACACACACACACACAAACAGACTTTACACAGATCATGGTGACGCTGATGAGATCTCAATCTGGCCAGAGATGAGATGATCGCCACAGCACACCGGCTCTCATGTTGCCCAGTATTGAAAGTGCATCACTTCTGTGTGCTGCTAGTGAGCTCCGTAGGGGAAACATGACTCGGAATGAATCTATGCAAATGATACTGATCTGGGGGGGGGGGGGCCTTTCCCACCCCCGCCCCACTCCACACACCATGACGACAATGAGATTTGTGATCCACAACTCCTCGCAGACCAGTCTTCTGGGGGCAACCGCACTGCCAAGGCCTGTTAGAACAAACAATGCTGAACACAATTGATGCCATATGATCCGTGCCACACCAGCGGGAGGGAGAGAGTCTGGGTCTTAAAATAAATACATGGATAAATAAATAAAAACAGTGCCTTTTGGGTGGGAACCCTGGCAGTAGGCGCTCGCTCGCTCTCTGAGAAGTCTGCACAGAAGTTGCAGAAGTCTGAGGGCCCCTCTGTGTACCAGCTGCGGATGCAGCAGCCACCTCGTAAGACCTTCAGAGATGCCCCCCACCCCCCCCCTGCACACACACACACACACACACACACACACACACACACACACACACACACACACATTCTAATCTAGTGGCTCCTCCTTCACTTGTGCCGATTCCCCTCTCCTGGCTGTTATGATTTCCATTCCTGCTGCGTCTGGGTCTTTCTCGCGTGGGGGCACGCTCGGCTTCTGAAGTGGCCCACATGCCTTCCCATTAAACAAGATTAATAACCCTGCGCTCTGATTGCTATCTCTCTCTGTCTCTCTCTGTTTCTCTCTTCTGGCTCACTCCTTCTCTCTGTCTCTCTCTCCATCTGTCTCCTTACCTCTCTCTCTTCCACTCCATTGGCCTCCTACCCCTTTCTCTCCCTCCTTCTCTCACTCTCTCTCTCTCTCCTTACCTCGGGGTGCAGTGCAAGCGGGCGCTCGGTGACTCAACCAGAAACAGAGCGATGGGCCTCCCCCGGCGGAGCGGCTGTCCAAACCGCAGCGTTGCTGACTGCACACATCCTTCTCTACCCCCACCTCGCCCCCCCCCCCCCCCCCCAATACCCAATCCCACACACACACTTTCACTGACCACACTCCCCAAGCTTTTCTCACAGACTTCCACCACCCCCAAGCTCCACCACACACACACTAGCCAGACGCTACACTGCTATAGACCATCTCTCTGACGTCGGTGCTTTCGGTTGACAGGTACTGGACGGCAAACGGTGCTCTAAAGATGACTGGACAGCACGTGTGTCTGCGGTGCTGGGTCTCGTGATGGCGGTTAACAGCCAAGAGGAAGCTGTTATTCACCCTGCGGAGCCAGAGGTGTCCCGTCACACTTGGGCGGGCGGCTCACGCACGTGTGCAGGCCGCTTATTAATGAGTAACTACTCTGTAACTACTGGCTTATGACACACTTGGTGTTCACGGCTCCCCTCTGCGTTCGAGCCTTTGGCTGAGGAAAACACCTCTGGAGGGGCCGAGGATTTTTGTAAGATGGTTAAAAGAGAGAAAAAAAGAGAGAGAAAAGGAGAGCTGGTTTGTATGTATGTGGGGGAGTGTGAGAGTGGTCAGGAGAGACAGAGAAAGAACGAGACAGAGAGAGAGTGAGACAGAGGAAGAGAGAGAAAGAGAGAGAGAGAGGCAGAGGGAGAAAGAGAAAGAAAGGAAAAGTAAAAGGAAAGGCACAGATCTAGTCTTCCTCCCTGAAGAAAAGTGCAGGGGAGGGGAGGAGAGCGAAGGAGAGCAGGTCTTTTTGTTGACGTGGAGAGCGAGCGAATGAGCAAATGAGCTTGGGAGGAGAAGGTAGGAAGGAGGAGGAGGAGGAAGAGGAGAGGAGGAGAGGAGGAGGGGAGAGCGGGCCTGCCGTGCTCTGTTTTCCCTCTGGCTGGCGAGGGCCGACTGCAGCCAGCATAAACACATGCCTTCATAGCTCACACATTTCCTGCTCCAGCCTGCAGCCCAGCACTGGGCCACACAGACTCTGGACACCACAGAACGAGAGAGAGACACAGAGAGCGAGAGACAGAGAGAGACACAGAGAGTGAGAGACAGAGAGAGAGAGAGAGAGAGAGAGAGAGATGTACAAGAATGTATCCACATTCACATGCAGAAAAAAATATTTACATATGTGTTATATTTCTATACACATACATGCATGTATACAGAATGCGCTTGAGTGTGCGTGAGCATTTCTGTGTATTTCTGTGTGTGTGTGTGTGTGTGTGTGTGTCTGTGTGTGTGTATAAAAGCAATGTGTGGAGGGAGAAAGAAGAGAATTGCAGAGGAAGGGGGGAAGAGAATGAAGGGTGTGTGTGTGTGTGCGCGTGTGTGTGTGTGTGTGTGTGTGTGCCAGACCAGCTCACTCAACATGACCAAACCACACAGTTCACCTCATGCAACCCATATGGAGCACACTGCACACACATGGTGCATGCATGTTCACAATGTTCAGCGCTAGCGTCACAACACAGAACAGGCATTCCACAGACAAGACCCCTCACAACCCCAAACAGATGAAGTCGCTATCTTTTCTGATAAAAGAGACATGGCTGCCATTATCCCAAGTCAATACTATACTTAACCACCACTCTTTTCTATGACCCAAATGTACTGTGATTATCTCTACATGTCTAATTAAAAAACATATACGTTCATATGTGCAAAATGCTTTTCCTACAGCTTTCTGACAAATGGCAACAGCATGTGGGTATAAAGCGATAACATTACGTTTCCTCGGGCCATGTGTTATCTAAGTTGACAGCAGAAGATTTCACGTCTCTATATATATAGATCTGAGCAGGACCGAAAACAGGCTCCTGTGGAACTTCTTCCGTGACTGCCTTCTCATAAAAACGGAGCGGACTGATTTATTTTTAAACGCCATTTTCCACGCTAAGATCACTCCCTAATCCGCCAAGACTCATCATCGTGAGTAACCACGACGACATGTCTCCATGGCTTCCGTGTGAGTCCACCATTAGTCACATTGTCCGAGATTATGTGAGGCATAAATTTTGGTGCGAGATGGATGGCAGGAAAGGGTTAAACACACTGAAAAACCTGTCTGGCTCCGAGAGAGGGTGAGCTCTTCTGTCATATCTATTCCTCACATGTGTTTAAACTCTCATTTATTCCATTCCTCTCTCTCTCTCTCTTTCTCTCTCTCCTTCTCTCTTTCCTTCTTCCCCTCTCCCCCTTCAGCAACTCCCCCTCCTCTCCTCTCAGCCCACCAGTTCGCTCTCCTTATTCTCTCCATTTGAGAGGGCGTCGAGAGGAGAGTGCATGCAAAGCCTGTCTGATGGCTGTATACAAACACAGGCTTCTCTTCTGCTTTTCATCGACATCGCACACCTCCTCTCACATGCCTCACATCTTAAATCAAGCGGAAAAAAGATTTAAAACACCACAGCGTCTGCTCAGAGATACTGGGGGAATGCAGAGAGTGGAGGTACAGTTTCGTCCCAAGCATCTCCGCAGAGTTGCACACAAAAATAATATGAACACTGACAGTATTGTGCACTATGAGCATCACTTTATCACATGTTTTTATAGCCTGTTCCCACAAAGAGAGTGCGCCTTCCAATCTGACAAGGAAGCGATGGGCATCAATTTCACATCTAAAAATCAATATCAAAAATTGAATGTCAGCGATCTCCATTTACGAGACCAAAGTCCATCAGGTCAAGGTCACTTGTTTACAGTATGACCACAGGCTGGAGGCAATAATAAAGTATCACCTTTTCCTGTTAAACTACCTTCCAGTTGAGAAAGAAAAGCACACGCAAACACACACCCATTCCCGTCAGTAACGCCAAACCCTATACATTTCCTTCTAAGCCGTCATTTTTAAACCTTTCCGTCTTTTCTTCTTTCTTTCTCTCGGTGAGACCGGGATGGTCTTTCTCTCTCTTGGCATTGTCTATAGCCCCCACCACATTGTCCCACCCTCTCTCCTCTCCACCGCTTTACCTCCACCCTGCTTTCCCCTGCTCTCTCTTTTCCTTTTCTTGCCTCTCCTTTTCTCTGCTTATCTCTCCCTTTTCTCTCTCTCTCTCTCCCTCTCTCTCTCTCTCTCTCTCTCTCCCTCTCTCTCTCTCCCTGTTTCTGGCAGTGGTTCTTTTCTTGAGCAAAGCCGAGCAGAGGGAGAGAGATGTCTGCTTTTCATTCTGCCTGCAGGTCTTAATGACTTAAGTGAGGTCATTCCATCGAGAATGCACCAAACGACCCTGTCTACCCCCCCACCCCCCACCCACCCTGCCTGCTCGCGCTCCCCCTGCTCGCTGGGCTTCCCTAGGCCCTGTGTGTGTGTGTGTGTGTGTGTGTGTGTGTGTGTGTGTGTGTGTGTGTGTCTGTGTGTGTGTGTGTGTGTGTGTGAGTGAGAGATGACGCCTGTGGAAACTTTCAGCTGCGGTCTTCATCCAGTCAAGTGGTGCGCTCACACATGTGCGAGCATTTTGCCTGACACACTGCGCACACTAGTGCACACCATGGCGAGCCTTTGTGCGGAGGGGCTAGACCAGCACAGTCTTAACTTTGTAAGGCTGGCTACAGATGTCACTGATGGCTGCATACACAGAAGAGTCCATATGATCTACACCCAGCCCACCAGGGGGCCTCACATGTAAAGGTGCAGGTGATCTTTGGCCAATATTCAAAAATCTTTGTGTGTCCTATCACTGGTGACAATAAATATGTCATGTATGCATAGGAAAGCACATAGCATGTACCTGTGATAGCCTTTGGCAAAGCATCTGAGGCTGAGCACTGAAGAAGAGGTCAAGACGAGTGCCTAGGTATTTTCTTTCCTTTCATTACGTATATGGATCTCTGCCATAACCACCTCTTATCATGAGGAGTGTGTTTACTTCATTGTCCTATTACATGACGGATTAATAGCCTCCCATCTTGATGGCTCATTAATGATTGGTAGTAGCTACTGTTGTATTGTCATCTTGTAATTTAACATGGTATGATTGTACGGATCTCCACTGCTCTCTCTCTCTCTCTCTCTCTGTGTACATGGCAGATTAGAAGATTAGGCTGACATCTGTTAACTGTCTTGTGCGAATGACGAATGAAGAGTCATTGATAGAGTGTTGCTTTGCCAGTGGCTTCAGCAGGGAGGCAATGCAACTATCAGACACTGCTGTCATATTATCAAGAGAGTTGGTCAAGTCAAGGTGTATAAAAGTGTATGTGTATGTAAAAAGGTTGCATGTGTGTGTGTGTGTATGTGTGTGTGTGTGTGTGTGTGTGTGTGTGTGTGTGAACATGCAGGAGGGAAGATGGCACAAGGGAAAGAACCCAAACAGAGCATGAAATGGTGACCAAAGCAAACAAAAGACCAGAAGACAGACACAGTCACACACTGAGAAAAAGAGAAGGAGGGAGACAGGGAAAGAAAGAAAAAAAGAAAAAGCTGAAGAAAGCGAAACAGAGAAAGAGCAAGCGAGCAGGCAAAGTAGTGAGTGATAGAGAGTGAGAGAGAGAGAGAGAAACTGAGACCAAAGAAAGAAGCTAAGAGACAGAAAGACCAAGAGATAGGGAAATAGGCAGAAGGAGACCATGCACTGAAGAGGGAGGGAGAAAACCTAAGACAGAAAAAAGAGAAAGAGCGAGAGAGAAAGAGAGCAGGAAGGAGGGAGGGGAGAAAAAGAGCAGGGGTGAGGCAGAGGGGGGGGGGGGTACGTAAGGGGGTTAAAAGTAACAGAGGCTTTATTGTTTATGATTCTTTGGGGAGGAGGAGGGAGCGGGCGGGGGGCGGAGGCGAGGGGGAGGGAGACCCAGCGAGCGCTTGCCCTGGCACTGATCACGGCGAGCAGGGCTCAGGCTCCGACCGAACTGGGCGCGCGTCCAGCCCTCCAGCCCCCACAGGCAGGGCAGGCAGACAGCGCCTGCGCTCGGGAGCCACAGCCTGCTGACACTTAGACACAGAGCTGCAGCTAGCGTACGCGTGCACGCACGCACACACACGCACACACACACACACGCACGCACACACACGCACGCACGCACACACACACATGCACACACACACATGCACGCACACACACGCACACACACACATGCACGCACACACACGCACACATGCACGCACACACGCACATGCACACACACGCACACACGCACACGCACGCACACACACACGCACACACACACATGCACGCACACACACGCACGCACACACACACGCATACACAAACACACGCACTAAAGCTACTGCAGCTCACTCACAAACACGCACACTCACACTAAAGCTACTTGAACACACAAACAATGAGCTATAGCTGTAGCAACACTAATGACACTAGATGACACACAGAGCTGCAACCAAGACACACTTGACAAACACCAAGACACCAAGGCCAAACTCTGACTGCAGCTAACACACAGGGACAGTGCTGCTGCTAACCACACCTTAGCAGCTATACAGACAAGGGTCTACACCTAAGGTTTACAGACGGCCATTGATGTAGGTAAAACAATCATGGAACATCAGACACAAGACAAGCTGAACTGCATATGAAGAGCCACAAAAGAAAGACGTGCTCTAGGGTCAGATTACAAAACGGCACTCGAATGTCATCTTTATGCATAGCTTACAAAAACACATACTGTCAAGCATGAGTGCCTGTATGAAGAGAGGCCATTGCCATTTATCTTTACGTTTTCTGGCTGCCTCTGTCTCTGTCTCTCGCTGTCCTAGTCTCTCACAAGCCTGCTCCATCTTTGACAGATTTTAACCAATAGCGGCAAACAAGCAATTATTTTTGGCAGTCTGGGCCTATGGTGTGTTTCCAAGAGGTGGGAATGGAGCGAGGGGGTGGATGAAATCACCCCTACAGATGGGATTTAAATCAATATTACATTATATGTCCTTATTTCTTTATGGAAAAAAGCAGGAGTAAGGGAGAGAGAGTGAAGAAAGAAGAGAGCGAGAGAGAGAGAGGTGGGGAGGGAGATTCAGGGGACGTAGCAGGAAACTCGATGGCCCCCATGAGCTCGGCAGAGAATGTATAATAGCGTTTAATATGTTCAGTTTTTTCGCTCTTCAGCTTTATTCCCTCCATCATGACTTTCATTTCCTTTACACTCCCCATGTGTCCTCCACAATCTCAAGTACTACACAAACTTCCGAGAAAAAACGCCCAATGCCGTCATCCAACGCTTACTCATCTGCTGTCAGGCAGTAGGTAAATATACACACAGTCCAGTGTAGCTTGTGTGTCAAGCTAACGCTATAGTGGCTGGGAGTAGGTTGTAACACACACACACACGCACGGGCACTGTTTGCTCAGGACATTCCCTGATGAGCTGATGTGTGGTGTGGTTTGTTGTGCCCGCTGGGTAACTGTGCCTGCTGGGCAGCCCTGCCAGTGGAGGGAAGGCCAGAAGGATTCGTAACAACCTACTGGGAATGGGCGATGGAGCAGACATCATCGCCATTTTTAAAGATGTAGCAAGCATTGCTAGTCCAATACAGTTTTGGAAGTTCAGTGAGTTACACCTGGCGATGATCTAGCTACTGTATCTGTTTACGCTCAAAAAACTCCAGGGCTAGTACACACAGGCTTGTATGTTAGATGTATCAGTTATAAATCATGTTGGAACATGGAGATGGCATCCCATGATAAAACTCCACTCTTAGGAATTTATGCATCTTGAGGAATAATTTGTGTGGGTAAAATATCTGAGAAGTCAGGCCAGGAATGGTTAACAAATTATACGTTTTCTAAAAAAAAACAAAAAAAAAACCAATTGCAATTTTGAAAAAAGATTAAAACCTAGACGTGCTTTTTTATTTCAATTTAATGTCAATAACATTCTAGTATGGATGAAATGACCATATACTATATGGTTGGGAAAGTTGGGAAAATGTTAAATAAAACAACATCTAAAATGCAGACCTGAAAATGAATGAATAAATTAAACACAAATACAAAAATATACAGCTAATCTGTCTGATGTCTATTTCTGTGATATGTAAATATAGGTGGATTTTAATGAAAAACAAAAATGGCAATTTCTTATAATTTTTTTGAATTGGCATCACAAAATCCCTCTTTTTCTAGTGGGACTAAAGAATATCAGATGTCAAATGTCAAAAATTTGTTTTGTTTTGATAGTCTTGATCGATATTGTTATACTCCTAAACAGGGCCCGAATTATCTTTTTGTCTTTAAGGGGGTCTCTCTATCTCATAAAAAGTTGGCACACCCCACGCATAGCCTAACAAGGCGATACAATTAAATAGCCTAGGCGCGAGTGGCGCTTTTGCGCAGTAGCCTATATGCGCACGATAGGCCTAGACACACGCACACAATAGAGATTTTTCATAGAAATTGATTCCTTTTAATTCATTTCAACATATTATTGATTGTAATATTCCATATTTAATTTCAATTTCACAATACAAAGATAGACTAAAGGATTTACTCTGAGTGCTCAATTTCACAACGTAGGCTAACTCATTTGAACCAGACCACCGTCTCAGATAGGCTATCCTCAGTGTCAAACACAATAATGCATGTAGTATACTGTAACTTATACACAGGGAAAATGCACTAACTGGCAGAAAATAATAAAGCCATTGCAGCCAAACTATGTTCTAGTATTATAGGCTAATGTGCACATAGTAACAACAACTGGGCGTTCAGTCGTCTCGTGTGTTGAACCATGGGAATAAATAGACGAACAATTTTGGAATTTGCACTGAGATGTTGTCGGGTAGCCATTGAATAGGCTATTCCGCCATCAGAGATTGCTAACAGGTGTTTCAAAATAACTTTCCGGAGCTCTGAATGACAGATGATAGCTACAGATCAGTTCACAGAATCATTGAAGTAAGCTGCATTATGGGCCATAATTTATGGCTTTGTTAATCAACATAGAAGAGGTAAGGCGCAAGTTCAACAGCAAACAGGACTTTTCCTCACGTATCAAACCATGTAGGCTAGCCCAATGAACGCCTATGTAAATAGACAAAACATTCTCATCAAAGCAGGGTAACTTCTTCAGACTTGCGAGTGCTGTCAAATCGATCGTATGCGGTTTGCTCAGTCTAGTGGTGTGGTGGTGAAGTGTCATCATGCTGCGTTCAAGAGCGTAGGGTAGGTCTACGTCCCCTAGTAGCCTATATTTTAATTTCACGTCTTTAATGGTAAGAGATCGCACAGGGATGGATAATGAGCGGTTGTTTAAGATTAAATTACAATGCCAGACACCTTCAGATATGAGACCCCCCCTCAGATTTTTGACTTTGTTGCTTTCATGGGAGCCAATCCTCACTCTATGGGAGCTCGGCTCCCTCTGGCTCCCACGTAATTCGAGCACTGCTCCTAAACCATTTCCATGCAACTGTGCCCTAGCAAGTTCACCTGGTGTTATTTAACAACAAATTTCTTCCTAGACATCTTCTAGATACAGTATATTTTAACTATATCAAACTACATATCTTCTTACTTGTGTTTGACGCTGCTAATGCTGGCATTCATGTGGAGGATGCAATCAGTTCATAAATAGTTCGATGGTTTTTCTTATAGTGCACAGTATATTCAAGTGATGTGTTTGGCTGTTTTTGTGTCAGGGAGAAGCATTTGTTCATGCAACATTACATATTCACCAGGCCATGTGCCTTTTCAGAATTTACATTTAACAAGACAAAACTTATGGAAACCTTTGATATTGGCGTGTCTGTCATGATATGCATTGCTATTGTATTATCACTCAGGCCTATGACCTGTCAGTCAAGTCAGAGAAAAGCTTGGCCTTACCTGGTATATGA
>NW_027468774.1:23346100-23385480 GCF_046254945.1 Alosa pseudoharengus | reverse complement strand
TGCTTTTTATACCCTTCACCCTGCTGTGTCAGTGTCGATCTGGAAATGATCTGTGGCTCTGACACACAAGTAAGGGTTAGAGTGTGTGTGTGTGTGTGTGTGTGTGTGTGTGTGTGTGTGTGTGTGTGTGTGTGTGTGTGTGTGTGTGTGTGTGTGTCTGTGTGTAATGGGAAAGAGAGCATAATATGTTTGTGTGTGAGTGTGTGTATGTGTTATATTGAGGAGGAGGCCGTGTGTGTGTGTATGTGTGTGTGTGTGTGTGTGTGTGTGTGTGTGTGTGTGTGTGTGTGTGTGCGTGTTCGTGGCATAGGGAGGAGGAGGCTGTGTGTGTGTGTGGGGGGGGGGGGGGGGGGGTGACGGCGGCTGGGAAGCGCAGTTGTCATAACCTCTGACCTGCGGCACGCTCCTCTGTTTCCCCAGAAACCACTTGAAACGGCGAGCCGCCACACAGAGGGGGAGGGTGTGTAGGCAGGGCTGTGGGTGTGTGTAAGAAGACCCAGCTGCCTCTGTCACCACCCCACCGCTTCGCTTACACGCCTCATGCTGCACGCACACACACACACACACACACACACACACACACACACACACACACACACACACACACACACACAGTCTCCCACACACGCACGCACAGACACACATACAAAAACTCTGATGCCCCGTGTAGGACGGTGACAACACACAAACATTTGTCCCTGTCTGTTGACTACTAAATATCTACAACAAAATGAGAACTTAATTTTTCAGGAAAACAAACTCCTGCAAGAACATCAGTCTAACTACAAATCTGTTTCCATTTCTTTTTATCATAAAAAAATCCCAAATGCAGCGCCCTTTATTTTTGTTCTTTTGCTTTGATTAAAGAGATTTCCTTTCTTTTCTACAGGGGAAACACATTTGGTGCTGGCAATAAGTCACTCTAATGCGCTCTCTGGTTGGGTGTGAAATATTTGTTTAGGTTGGCTTGGTTCTCTTTCTCTCTCCGTCTCAAGTCCCTTGTTCTCCCTCCCTCTCTTTTCTCTCTCTCTCTCCCTCCCCTCTCTCTCTCTCTCTTTCTCTCTCTCTCTCTCTGCATGTGTGTGCGTGTGTGGTCTAGTCGAACCAACGGCATGCTGTTGCTTTCTGATGAGCCCATGGAAACACGGCAGAGGGAGCAGTGGCTGATGGGATACGTCGGAGAAACACGATATCACCCTTCAGCGCGATGTCCTGCTTTACAGGCACTGCTCACCATTCCTCTCATAGCACCCAGCTATTCCTGGCCTTCATAAAAACAGCTGACATTAATAAAACACACACAAACACGTACACATACACAAACACGTACACATACACACACACGTACACATGCATGCACACACACACACACACATACACACACACACACACATACAGAGAGAGAGAGAGAGAGAGAGAGAGAGAGGGAGAGAGAGAGAGAAAGAGACAGGGGGGAGAGACAGAGGTAAACACACAAGGAGAAACAAAAACACAGACACACAGACACATTCAGTCCACTAAAGCTACATAAAGATGGTAGTGATTACAACTGAAAAGCCCGAGCACAATGGGGACTCACAGCACACAGACCATCGTGTGAAGGCTGTGGCCTTTGCGGATAGAGAGTGAGAGAGAGAGTGAAGGAGAGAGGGATAGAGATAGAGAGAGAGATGGAGAGAGAGAGAAGGAGAGAGGGATAGAGATAGAGAGAGAGATGGAGAGAGAGAGAAGGAGAGTGTGAGTAAGAAGGAGAGAACGGTTGCTTCTCCACTGGCCTACACACACACACACACACACACACACACACACACACACACACACACACACACACACACACACACACACAAGGGAGTCTCCTGGCTCTGTCTACAGAGAGGCAGCCTGCCTGGCAGTCAGCTAACAGAACACCCTGCTGATACACACACACACACACACACACACACACACACACACACACACACACGCACCCAAAAGCAAAGGCACAGTGAGACAGAGAGACAAGACTGTCTGGAGACAAAGGGTGTTTATGACAATCCCATAAATGATGCTATCTACTGATGAGCTCTCCTGAGGACCACTGAGTGAACACAGGAATCAGTGTAAACACAGAGAGATAGAGAGAGAGAGAGAGAGAAAGAGAGGGAGAGTGAGAGGGAGAAAAAAAAGACCTGGGAAAAGGAGAAGGAGAAGGAGAACGCCCTGAGGTGATCACTCATCAAGGATTTTTCCCTAAAATAATACACAGACATTAGATATTAAAAACTGGACTCGAATGTAAGCAAATGTGTGTGTCTGAACAGAGTTAGGTCCACTCCTTGTAATGCCACACACACACACACTCTCACACACACACACACACACACAAACACACACACACACACAAACACACACAAATCTGTGTTATCACTACAAACTGGGAGTAGTGCGTGCAAGGCTTCATTAAGCTATGTAATTGCAAGGGCCAACACATTCCAGCAGGTGATGGAAATAAACCATTTCTCTATTACTGTGCACACACTTGCACACAGCCATGCACCCACACCCCCCCAACACTTCACCCCCACACACGCAATATCTCTCTCTCTCTCTCTCTCTCTCTCTCTCTCTCTCTCTCTCTCTCTCTCTCTCTCTGGGTTTGACTCTCTCTCGCTCTCTCTCTGGAAAGTTTGTTCAAATATTATCCTGTCCCATAAGCTTCTCATTTGAGTGCTTGCGGAACGTCTGCAAAACAGCTTCACAACATCTACAGAACATCTGCAGAGGAGCTGTGAAGACGTTGGGGATGGAGATACCACAGAGACTAGCCATCCTAATACTTCACACAACACAACCCCAGCCACCACAGCTAGTTATATTGATGCATTTGTTTTTGTTGCTTTGCTGCTTGCTTCACACATGCATGTATGTGTTCCGTGTCCACCAAGACCAATTTACACACAACCAGACACATGCCCACACACACACACACACACAGACACATGCCCACACACACAGACACACACACACACACACACAGACACATGCCCATACACACACACACACACACACACACACACACACACACACACACAACCAGACACATGTCTACACACACACACAAACACAAACACACACACACACACATGTGCGCACACGCACATGCACGCAGCCGGTCAACTGTGAACGGTTTAGTTTCATTACCGCCCAAACTCCTACACTCTTCCTTTCCGCCCTGTTCAAATCTAAACAAAAGACACATCTGGTCTCTCTCCCTCTCCCCCCACCTCTCTCTCTGTCTCTCATTTCGTCGTCCTCCTCCGTGCTTTTCCAGAACACCCTTCACTGTCTACTCCTCCTTCTCTTTCCCTCCCTTATCTTATCAATCCACCCTCCCTCTCTCTCTTTCTCTCTCTCTCTCTTTCTCTCTCTCTCTCTCTCTCTCTCTCGAGCCCCTTCCAACCACTTACCCTTTTTTTTTCTCTTTTAGCCCAGAATTTAACCACCTTGCCTCTCCTCACTCTCCTTAATTCCCTTTCTTACTTTCTTTCTTTCTTTCTGAGCACTTCTTGACTCCTACCCCACCAGCAAACTCTCTCTCTCTCTCCGTCTGCACCCTTCTCTTCCCTTCTTCTCCCTGCGTCATTTCATCAGAGTTGAGGGTCAGATCCAGTGTCGTTATGGCAAATTTCTGTCTGATCGGTCAGCATTTCTCTCCGGGCATCTCGGTCATTTTACACATGGCTTCCGATGCTGCCTTCCTCCCTTCCATACACAGCTGGACTATTAGATTCACCAAAGTCGTGTTTAGAAAATCCACTCATTCACTACAAAGTGTACACTATATAGTACATAACTATACTGAGGTTGTTCACCATACAGGGCACTATGTAGTCTGCACTGTGTGTGGGTGCCCCGAACTCAGGGCAAGTCAGTCCATAGGTGCATGTGTAGTGCTGGTAAGCACTTTTCTGCTGATAATATACTTTCACCTGTAGCCTATGATGATGTTTGTTTGGGTGCTGTATTAGGAGGGCCGCGGGCCGGTTTCACATACTCAAACACATCTTTAGTCTGAGAAATCAGTGTAACAGTAGCCAGAGAGGTGAGTTAGCCTCCTCGTCTGGAGATTTTTTTTATATAACAGAGAGTTTCTAAGATGGTGTGGGCCAGGCGACCTGAAGTCTTCTCTGACACATTTCACACACACCCGAGAGGACTAGACTGGGCTGCGAGAGAGAGATCTGTCAGGTTCCAACCTGAGGAGTCAAAAACAAACGGCTCAAAAACAATTCCTGCTCCAAGCCGCAACAGTCCAGGGGGGATCCTACTGACTAACACTTGGAGGGAAAACATTAAGTAATGTATGTTCGTATGGGATACTGAGTAGTGTGTGTGTGTGTGTGTATGTGTGTGTGTGTGTGTGTGTGTGTGTGTGTGTGTGTGTGTGTGTGTGTGTGTGTGTGTGTGTGTGTGTGTGTGCACGTGTTGGCATGATTGTGTGTTTGTCTATGCTGTGCTTGCTTTAATTTTATTTTTCTGTCTTGCAATTTATGTCCAGCAGGTGGGGACGCGTTGGGACTGATCAGGGGTCGCCCTGAGGTCACAGCCTGTCTCCCCCTCACACTTGCAGCAGCACATCTGCTCTTACATGGCAACTTCCATTCCCTTTACTGCCCCCCTCTCTCCCTCCCTCCCTCCCTCTCTCTCCCTCCCCCTCTCCCTCTCCCTCTCTTTCTACTTCCTTATCCCCAACCCCACCCCATCATCCAGTTTTTTTTTTCTTTGATATAAAAACATTCCTGGTTCCCAATGCTGCTCGAGAAAAACCTGGTGCTTATTTTCAGTGCCCTAAATTGATAGCAAATGTTAGGATAGATTCCTCCACCCTCCCTTCTCCCTTCTTTCTCGACTTCTTCTCCTTCTCCGGTCTCTCGCTCGCTTTCTGGCATTAGCACTAAGGATACGTGGAACATTTTCTTGGCCGCGTTGAACCCTGTTTTTATGTTTCAGAAGGTGTTTTCTTTTACATTTTACTCCATGTGTTTTTGTTGAATTTGAACAAGAGCAGGAGAGAGAGAGAGAGAGAGAGAGAGGGAGAGAGAGAGAGGGAGAGAGAGAGAAAAAAAGCAACTGCAGTCTAAGTGTCTCCTTTGGTGTGAGTCTGAGTCATACCATTTTCTTTTTCTTTATTTCACTCTTTTTTTTCTTTCTCTTTTCACTCAATTTCTTTTTTGTCTGCCAGCAACCCCCACGGCAGGAGAGGCTGTGGGGAGTTGAAGTCTGTTTTTCCCAAACCGTCTCTACATATAATTCAAAATCATTCTCTCCCTCCTCCCTACGTCCTCCCACCTCCACGCTTTGGGCGGCCCTGATTGCTCGGAGGCACTGGGCCGTGGCCACATGTGGAGTCCTTGGCCGGCATCATCGCGCCGAGCCGGTGTCATTCAGCGGCGCAGTGGCCCTTACGGCCAGCGTCCACCTCATCTGCGGCTTTTCTTTTTAACCTGCGACGGCCAAAGGCTCGAAGCTCATGCACGCTCCTATTGTCGCCGGTGCCTCCTTAAGACAACTGAGCACATCAGCGCCACCTCTACAGCTGTCAGTCTCTCGTAACTTCTCACCGGGATCTGCCTGGGTCTCTCAGCTCCCTGCATCCGGCCCCCCCTTGAGAAGCCCGGTGCGGACAGACAGGGCCCGGAGCACGAGGAGAGGAGACGCAGCCTTCAACACGGTGTGGAGAGAGTGCATGACACGGGGGTCTCTGCTTGGACCCAGCGGGGCCGGCCGGCCGGCCGATGTGTGGGACCCCCACAAATCTGTAGGAGCGTCGGGCCCTGGAGCGCTGGGCTGCCTGTGAGATGGTGGTGCCGCGGGCCTGGGGAGGCAGAAAGGGCCTGTGTGTGTGTTTGTGTTGGCGGCCGTTCAGCATTCCACATGTCTTTGTGAATTTTGGAGAGCTGACCTCAGGAGACCCACCGAGCCGAGGAGCACAGATGGAGAGCTCTCCCGCTCGCACTCGCCCCCGCTGCCAGCGATTGGCTGGCGCCGCACTCTCAGGTCTACCCAGATCTCGCTCTCATTGGTCATGGGGGCTTTTCCGAAGACGCAGTGCTCGCTCTGATTGGCCGAGGCCGCATCTCTAGCTCTGATTGGTCGTGGTCTGCCCGTGCTCTCAAATCGGATTGGTCGAGCGCAGCTCTGCAGCGATGCCTCTGTCATTATCTATCCAAGGGAGATTGATGAGTCTCCAGTTTGCCCCTCTTCCTAATTTATCTCTGAAACATCTGTTGTGATAATCAGAACAGACTTGATTTAGTTGGAGGTGGCGAGTTTCATCCACAAAAGTCAATCGACAGGAATAGCATCAGGCCTGTGCTCACACTCCCACTCTCTCTCTGTCTCTTTCTGGGCTGTCAGTGTTATTAGCAAAAAAAAAAAAAAACAGTCATGGGGTTTCCACCAAAAATGAAATTAGCAGCTAACAAAGTTAGCCATGCTAATTACAGCCTCGTGCTAGTGGTCAGTGGCGGAGCGGGAGCCACATGGGAAAACTGCTGAGCCCGGGCCACGGTCGCGGCTCTCGTCTGCTTTCTCAAACACATACGTATGGGACGATTCTGAAAAGCTGACTCTGGACCAGAGCCGGGCCGGGTCTGCCCAGAACGTTCTACTGCTGACAGGGGACTTCTCCACCTGCAGAGCTTCTGCCTAGGGCTCGGAGTTCTGGGGGAGTTGCGGAGGGACGGTTGTGTAGCGGTAAAAGTTCTTGTACAAGCTTATTTATTCTCGCAGCAGTTGCACACCATGATGGATTGAATTCAACTTGTGAGTTACACTGATGAATTCTGCAGATGTGCTGTTCATTAAATTTTCTTGGAGAAAGGGAGCGAGAGAGAGAGAGAGAGAGAGAGAGAGAAAGAGGGAGAGAAAGAGAGAAGGGGGGAGCGGAAGAGCCCTCCAAACACATACTTCTTCTCCGCTTCCCTTCCCATGCGTGCTCTTCTTTATATGAGTGCCTATGAATCATCAACCTTTTCAAACGCGCACACAGGGAATTAAGGTGCTGACGCACAACGGGCAGCTTCATTAGGCCCATAACCGTGTCAACATTTCCTGTCATTTACACTGGAGTCTGTGCCCTCTTTGAGTCTTGACACCTCAGCCCAGTCACACCTGAGGCAGCTGACTCCGCCCATCTGCTCTGGCCAGCCCAATCAGGTGAGTGGAGAGGAAGGGGGGGGGGGGGGGGTCTCTCAGCTGCAAGAATGCCAGCATTGCTCTCACACCCTGCACAGGAACAGCAAAGGCCCCAGGCCTAACCCAGAACTGGATTTACCTGCCGCGTGTCCTCAGCTGAACTCTGCTGATCAGGCCCCATGTGACCAAGCCTCCCTCCCTCCCTCCCTCTCCTCCCTTGCCTCACTCACTTCTTCCCTCCCTCCCCCTCTGCTCTCCTGATCTATTCTCTACCACGTCACCACGCACTCTACCTTTCTGCTAATCTCTCTCTCTCTCCCTCTGTCTCTCATTGCTCTGTATGCCTACTCTTCTGCACCTCAGCTCTAGCTTTTACCCTTTCTCTCACTCTCTCTTGCTCGCCCCTCTAACACCTATCATTCATTCTCATTTGGTCATTTCACTTTCTTTGTTGTCTCTCTCCCTCACTCACTTTTACTTCTCAAACTCTTGACTGTTTGCCTCGTGTGTTCATCCACACCCTCCCCTCCCCCTTCTAAAATATCACAGCTCAATCACCACCAAGTTTTTTTATGTTGAGGCCAGCTGCATAATGAATTCCAATGTAACACAAACACGTCTTACAGGCATAAATCATCTAATCAAAACAAGAAGAGGCAGGGGGAGGTAACATCCATTTCACCCATAACAAGCCATTCTTTCTTTCTTTCTTTCTTTCTACCTTTCTTTCTTTCTGTCTCTCTCACACATATATTTGTGTGTGCATGAGTGTATTTTTTATGTCAACACCACAGTGGTACCCCCCCCCCACCCCTTCCCATATACCTAACACAATCAAAACACAATCTTAATACAACCCCACTACAAGATTTACACAATCATCTATCAATTATTTCAGGAATGTCTTTCTGCATGTCAGTTTGTTTGTCCGCCTGTCTGTCTGCCTGCTTTTCATATTATAGCATGATTGCATGCTTAGACTCTTTCCAACTATCATCTCATCTTCTAACATCTTCTAACAAAGGCCTATCTGCAGGCATGTAATTGTGCTATGGGTTTTCTACAGGAATGTACAGGAACTGCATTAGTTACCTAAGCTCTTCAGACCCCACATAACCATGCAACAATCATCCATCAAGCTGTGTACAACCCTCACACACACAACCTCTCCAAAACTGTCAAACAACCCTCACAGAAGTATGCCACAGCCCGCCACAAGTCCAGCACAGCCCTGATGTACCACGCCCACAATCCCACCGCACGACCAACTCCATGGGTTCTTCAGAAGAGAACCTGGGGTAAGGGGAGGAGGAGGAGGAGGAGGAGGAGGAGGAGGGCAGAGGAGGAGAAGAGGGAGAGGGGGTGTGGAGGGTACAGTGGTACAGTTTCCAACACTTCTAAAAACAAACACTCTACCGTTTCAACAGCCAAAGAAATGGATGTGGGTTTGGACACTTAGAGAGAGACAGGGAGGTGGTGGGGGAAGAGGAGAGGGGTGGGGGAATAAGAGAAGGGTGAGAGAGTGAGAGAGAGAGGGAGGGAAAGAGGGAGGGCAGGCTAAGGACAGGAACAAGAGAGTGAAAGCAGCCGTAAAATGACAATAATGAAAGGCCTGTGTGCCACCCACTGACCACATCAAGGCGGCAGTAATGACAGGGCACAGAGCGCGCATGCCTCCAGGAGAGAGGGAGTGTGTGTGTGTGTGTGTGTGTGTGTGTGTGTGTGTGTGTGTATGGGCAGCATGAGTATATGTGCTTTTGTGAATGCAGCATGTGTGTGTGAGTGAGCGCTGAAGTGTGCATGCATTAGTGCACCTGTGTGAGCTTATGTTTGGTATTTGTGCATGCATGCATCTGTGTGTGTGTGTGTGTTAGTGAGTGACCCTGAGAGCATCCTCCTATGCAAGCTGAAACATGGCCGTGTTTAACAAGTGCTCCCTCTCCACAAACACTCCCAGAAGTTTCCGATTTACCAAAACCTCAGAGGCAGGCCAACGCGGTGAGTTACAGCAGGGCTTGAGCGGCTCTGGCGCGTTTGCCGTTAACAATCTCTCTTTTTTCCCAAGCACTCACTCGCCGGCACCGAATGAATCAAATCCCATCTGTCTGAGCGCAAAACATTCATCTCTCCCGGGGATCCCGCTTTCTGGAAAGCCCTGATTGGAGTGGCAAGGAGCTGTCTCGCCAATAGAAATCCTGGACGCTACATTCGTCGCGCAGCACAGTAGCCCGCGGCTCCGCCTGTGCCTTGCTAGCCCTTGGGGGCGCATGTGTTTAGGCCAGGAGCGGCGGATAGCATGCTAAGTGCACGTGGGATAGCGGCTTACAAAGGGCAGCGTCTCGCCCCTGAGCAGATGTCCTCAGACCGAAATGTCACAGACACCAAAAACCCATGTCCGGTGCAGCTGGCGGCCGAGTGTGTTTGTCTGTGCGTCTGAGTGCGTGTCTGTTAGTGCAAGCAATGTGTGTGTGTGTGTGTGTGTGTGTGTGTGTGTGCGTGTGTGTGTGTATGCACACGTGTACTGTATTTGTGTGTGTGTATTTTTTGCATGTGCATTAGGTCATATGGGTGTGCTCCAGCGAAAGTGCGCGGCTGTGCCAAATAGGGGGCGGGGAGGTGTGGGTTGGGGGGGTTGACAAAAAGAGTCTGAGCTAAAATGACCAACTTCAGTGCGGAGCGCCTAGGTTTTGTCTTGAAGTGATAGACTGTGTATGTATGACATGAGTGTTTACTGAGCAAACCACTGACGCGAAGGGAGCATGAGCGAAAAAAAGAAAGGAGGAAAAAAGGGGCTGCTCTTTCTCACAAACACCTTGTGAAGGAACACCACTGCAACAAAAGAGCCTCTGTACTAAAGGCCATTTCTACCCGAGGTCTACCCAGGACCACTCCGTCGAGAGATGGAAAGAGAAAAAGATTAATAATTGTAGGAAGAAATATATGGGGGAGACCCAGTTAGAAAAGGTTTTGTGACAGTGAAGGTACAGCAAGTCTATATCCTATGACGTTTTGTTTAGCATTAGCAAATATCAAATATCACATCCCAAAAATCCTGTGGGAAAAGAGGACTTACAGAGTAGTAGAGAGAAAATGGGATGTTCAGGACTTTACATTATGTAGGACTTACAATCAAATTAGTTCCAATGGAGAGAAAGTGGGATGTTGAGGACTTTACATTATGTAGGACTTAGTTCTTAGTTCTAATGGAGGTAGATGAATTGCATCTGCATTTGTACAGCACCCATCCAAAGACAAATATAAAACACATATTTTTCATCATGAACAAATGATGATGTCATCAAGAATCGCCAGAGAAGATATCTTATTCCTGTTACCCGCAGGGGATAATTATGTTATGGAGAACAGTTTACTCATCAAGAAGATGACACCTGATCCACCAAACATAACTCTGTACAAAGCATCAGACATTGGATATAATGTGTTTTCAATTGTTTATCCTGGGTGCATGTCTCCACTAAATTATTTTATTATGGAAAAAGAACAGCATGAGCATTCAATACTCTAAAGGAGCCTAGCTCAAAGATTATTTGGAAAAAATGAAATTCTACAAGGGTCCTTGGATAGTGCCTAGGGGAACCTCGTGGACTCCACATAGCAGTATTTGCAATTCAAACAAAAAAAGAATCAACAGTCGCACAACTTTAGCCCAGCACAACAGTTGAAAAATGGGATACAGATACGTGGGAACAGAATGGACAATGAAAAATGAGGGATTTTGAGGTCCCACTGGAGCCAAAACCACACAGATCAAAATCTAACCGCAGAGAAGCAGTCAGATCATTTCTGTCTACTCCAGCAAAGGGGGGGAGGGGGGGGGATTAGGGGGATGGAGGATGTGAGAAAAGTGAGGGTATGAGAGGGGGAGACAGACTGAGAGACAGAGAAAGATGCATAATGGAAAGTAATGAAGTACTGTGATACAAAAAGGGAACAGAAGCCACAGAACTCCAACACTGCAGTCTTTCCATTCCATTGTTTTCTTCTTATTATCAAATAATAACACTCAGAAAAGACATCCGCAATTCCTTACATACCAAAGAGGAATAATGTAAATACCAAGCTAACTCTATCACCTTTCCACAGACTGCTGTCTGATTACTAGCAATAGCGAAAGAGTAAAGCAGAGTCAATGGCAGAGTACTGTAACTAGGAAAACTACTGTAACTAGGAAAACAGTCCTGGAGCAGCACTCCTATTCCAATGGGTTCAGACTGGCCCATGTTGAGATGTCAAGACAGATTGGACCTGAGCTGGGACCAGCTAGGGGGAGCCAGTGAGATCTAGTGGCGAGACCGCTCCTGAAGCCCGAGGTCCCAGCTGGGGATGTCCGTGGAGCCCATGGTTTTGAAGGCCTGGCGTGTGTGGGGGTGGGGTGTGGGGGCACGTCTGGCGCTTGAGCAGCGGGACTCAGGTGTGAGTGGGAAGTCTCTGTGCCGAGGGAGAAACCGGAAAGACCATGTTGGGTGGGAGGGTGGGTGGGTGGTGGGGGGTTCTGTTGGGGTGGGGGTAGGTTGTGAGGGGCATAATGCTCTGTTGCGTGCACTGTTTGTTGTCGCCGTCTCCTGTTCTGTGGTACACATGTGTGATGTACACACATGCCGACATTTCACACACGCACCACACACACACACCACAAACACACACACACGATTTCCCAGATAGACATTTAGCTCCTGTTACAGGGGAGGCCTTTTGAAGAAGGACTTTAATTATAAAATAAAATCAAACAGCATCTTTACTCCTCATGGAATAGGGGTAAGGTTTGGAGGTCGAATGTGTGAGAACAAGGCAAGTATTCAAAAGAACACCAGTCTTTAGAAATCCTGTAGTTCTTTCTTAATTTCATTAATATAACATAAGAATCAGCATATGTCAAAAACACTGTAAATTACTTGGAATGCTCTAATGGCAACTGAGTGTTAACACTGACTATTTAGGGGTTTTGAAAACCGAACACACTTCCTGGCTTCAGCCTCTTTTGTAAGCAGAGGGAAAAAAATCCCCAATGAGTCTGAAAATTACAGGCAGCACACTTGTGATGACAGTTGACGGTTATAATGAGGGTGCTCCGATCTCAAATGATGTCTGTGAAAAAACAGCAAACAGACAGCGCTGGGAGGGGAAAGTGTCAGGCGATTTTTATGTCTGAGCCCAGAATCTCCATTCAGAAGAGACAGAGGGACACAGAAGGAGACAAAGGGAAGAAAGAGAATGAAAAGAAAGAGAGGAGGAGAGAGAGAGAAGGAGAGACTAAGTGGGAGAACAGAGTGAGAGCCCAACAGAGCAGAGACAGAAGGTATTATGAACAAAAAGGCTAGAGTGTGTGTGTGTGTGTGTGCGTGTGTGTGTGTGTGTGTGTGTGTGTGTGTGACAGAAAGAGAGAGAGAGAGAGAGAGAGAGATAATTTGGAGAGGACTAGACTTCTCTGAGTGCTCATGGGCAGGCTAAAAGCAGTGATCGGTAAACACCGGCACAGGGTGACCACGTTGCCGCATCTGAGAATCGCCCTAATCTGTCTCTCCAGCAGCCCCGGTTTGGCTGCAACCCACACTGTGGAAGCAGAGGGAGAGAGAGAGAGAGAGAGAGAGAGAGAGAGAGAGAGAGAGCTGGCTTGGCTGGGACGCTGAGGCGAGGCAGTGGCCCAGCATGCTCGGTGGGTGCCGCAGGGTGTTGTGGGCCGCTGGAGTCTCAGGCCTGCTGTCGGGGAGCAGGGGCCATCAGAGGAGAACAGACTCCCACCCAGCAGCCACACAGCTGGAGAATCCCCCCCGAGACACTGAATACCAAGTCCCAAAGCACCCTCCCTACACCTGTGTGTGTGTGTGTGTGTGTATGTGTGTGTGTGTGTGTGTGTGAGGGGGGGGGGTGGGGGGTCTGGGGAGTGTGTATGTCAATATGTACTGTATGTGTGTGTTGGTGTGTGTTTAGGGAGATTTATTTGGAGTTCAGCAGTGGAACAGTAGTAAATTCTGTCTGTCTTCTGTGTTTTAAATTCTATTCTATTCAACTTCTTCTAACCTCTGTTTGAACTCTAACACATCATAATAGTGTTGAATGCATCTTTTTGCTGAGAGACTGAGAGAACAAGCATGCACGTGTACAAAAATGTGTGCATTTGCATTTAGTTGGGTTTCGTCTTTTTCTTTGACACGAGAGCGTCTTCATGTGTACACATGCATTTATATGTGTGTGAGTAACTCTTTCTCTCATGACAATAGAAATGATTTATTCTTGTCAGCTTTTTGGGACCGCGTGTCATTTCGTAACATGGCAACGCTGCAGCTGCATGTAAATAGAGGAGTTTTAAATCATCAAAGGCACACAGCCACGTAGTCATCTGACGGACACTGAGCTCAAGTCGACTGCTTCAATCAATCGGCTCCGAGTGTTTTTCTCCTCCATTGTATTTGCAATGCTCTCCTGTTCTCCTCTTAACAGATTTTCTAATATGCTTTTCTCTTCCCCCATCTCATGTCTTTGCGACCCCCACCTTTATTTTCACGCCCCCTCCCACTTCCATTTTCTCTCTCTCTCTCTCTCTGCCTCTTTTTTTCTCACCCTCTCACTCTTTCTCACCCCCCCCCCCACCCTGCCATCTCTCATTCTCCCTCGTTGCCATCTCTCCCTCTGTCTTTCTTTCCCTTCCCCTCTCTCTCTCTCTCTCTCTCTCTCTCTCTCTCTCTCTCTCTCTCTCTCTCTGTCTCTCTCTTTCTTTCCCTTCCCCTCTCTCTCTCTCTCTCTGTCTCTCTCTTTCTTTCCCTTCCCTCTCTCTCTCTCCCTCTGTCTCTCTCTGCTTGTTGTTCAGCTATTTAGAGATGTGGCGGCTTAATTGATTTATTCCATTGCCATTAATTAGGAGCTTTGCGCCGACAAAACAGGCAAAAGGAGGCATTAGCACCTAGTTCACACCCCGGGTCCCCGGACTGCCCGGCTCTGCTCACGGGGATGGGGCTCAGGATTTAACACATCCAGAGACCAACCAGTGTTTGCTTCCTGACACACACACACACACACACACACACACACACACACAAATACACTCACACATGCACATACACACACACACACACAAACGCCCATACACAGGCACACACACAAGCCAAGAAATATACACACGAAGACAAAAGCAGAGCAGAAGGCTACAGTCCTAAAGTACAGTTATCACCAAGCGATGGATTAGAAGCAGGAAGCAAAAGGACAGGCCAAAGATCAGAGGATAACCATCAGATTAATGCCTTACCAAACACACACACACACACACACACACACACAAACACACACACACAAACAAACACAACAGAGAGAGAGAGAGAGAGAGAGAGAGAGGGAGAGAGAGAGAGAGAGAGAGAGAGAGAGAGAGAGAGAGAGAGAGAGAGAGAGAGAGAGAGAGAGAGAGAGAGAGAGAGAGAGAGAGAGAGAGAGAGAGAGAGAGCGCAGCAGCAGTCCAAATCCTGGCGCCCATCACCTTTGGGCTCCCCGCAGCATACCTCCACCTCTCCCTCCTCGCCTGAGAGCACGCCTGAACAAAGGGGGCCAGCTCTTGAAGGCCCCAAGCAGGACCCCTGAGGAGCGCGGAGAGGCAGGCTCCTGCTCGGCCCTGAATGGGCCTTTTCACGCGCCGAGGAGCCTGTTTACTCTAGCTCAATAATGGGCCTCATTTTCCGATCATTATTGAGTCATTCCGACCTGCCGCGCCATTACGCCGCCCGCACTGTCACTCATGCCGCACTGTCGCCGTGACAATCGGCCTCGCCAAGTCCGCGCTCTCGCAGACAAGCATGCGTACACGCACACATCAATATGCACGCACACACAGACATGCATACACACTATACCAAATCCAAACTGATTTATCAAGCAGGCATGTACATGCTGACACGGTCTGAAAATGTTTATGTGTATATCTTGTTATCTATCTATCTATCTATCTATCTATCTGTACTGTAAATATATTTTTATATATTTTATATAGACAGACATTCTAATACCACCTGCCTTTCTGTGTCTGTGCCTTGTGGTAAAAGTTGAGTCCTGATTAAAAGCAATACGCTACAGTTTAAATGCTGTTGCAGATGAAACAAAAACTACTTTTTGAAATGAGAACATTTTTATTTTACTTAAGAACTTATCACACATAAATATATTTCGGACAAACAAATAACCCACATCAGGGTAGAAATGGTTTCTTATTTTGGGTCTATGCCGAGTTCCAGCATGAATTAGCACAAACATAGAACTGGCATGGTCTCCATGTTTGATGGAGGCCAAACGGCACCGTCTCTTTTTCATGGAGGACAGTAACAGTCTAAAATAAACCAGCGCAAGGATTGCTACACAGCAAAATGACTTGCAATGAGAAAATGCAAGAAGGGAAAAATCTACCGTCAAACAAAATGCCTTTTTTAGGGATATATTTTTCACAAACGATACGTTTCAATTTCATGTCCGTCGCACGGGCACAAAAAAAGAGACAGAGGCGTGAGCTATAGCAGAGGGATTGGACGAAAGTGCCGAGGGGGGAACGTGTTCATCGGAAAAACGGAGAACAAGAAGAAGGAGGGGAGGAGAGGAGAAAAAAACAGGGTTAAAATGAGAGAGACAGACAGACACAGAGTAAGAGAGAAAGAGAGAGAGAGAGAGAGAAAGACAGAAAGAAAGGATCAGAAGGAGAGGGAGCTTTGGCAGAGACTGTGGGTCCGTTTGAAAAGCTGGCAGCTTCCGTGCGCCTCTGCCAAGCAGCCACTACTGTGAGCTCTCGCCTCCCTCAGCCCTCTTTTGTTTCCCGCTTGGCAATTCGCACCATCTTTATTTCCAGGCAACACACTACAGGCTACATTTGGTGGCTTTTCTCCCACTGAAAAAATATATATATACGTTGTTATTAAACGTAGAGAATTAAATAATTGTGAAATAAAAGGCAGAAGAAACAATACAGAAAAACCGGTTTAAATGAATACAATTTTAATTTATATTATATTGATACCTACATATTTATCTTGTTGTACTTTTACATTTGAGTTGTGATAGTTGTGTCACTTACTGGTTGATTTGGGGCAAAAATTTTGTAACAGTGATCAGAGCAATGTACTAGTGCAAAGTGCGCGCTTGATTACGAGAGAGGAGGTTTAAATCGGTGGATTGTGCGGACCTTTCTCGTTCCCTGCACAGCGCTGTTGGCACAGGGGCTGCTTGTACATGCGCTCAGAACGACGGCAAGACCTCCAACCGCTTGCGAGCGACGTCAGCAACGCTGCAGCGCCGGCGCTTCTCTCCCAGGCTCGGCTCCAGCCAAAAAACGGCGCCGACGGCTCTCTGGAGCGGTTGCGACGCCGCGCAGTGCGGAGGGGGAGAGACAAGACGAGAGGCGGGCGAGCGAGCGAGCGAGCGAGCGCCGAGCGTCCCTCTTGCCCCCTCCACCAGCCACCCCCTTGGCCTGGCTACTCACCGCCCCGGCTCAGACGCTGCCCGCACCACCACACTGCGCCGCTTCATGGCCTCTCAGGACGCGCTGCTCTCAGCCCTGGCATGTGTACAGTCAAGTACACGCGGAACCCTGACATAACCCAGACCTCCAAACAGCACACTCTGACAAGGAGACCAGAGGATACAGTACAGGCTCTCTTTTTAACCTCCATTTTTAAAATCAAATAAACTGAATTTAAGAATATTCATCCGTTTTCTTTTAATGCTTTATTGAAAATTATTTCTGTTTTAAAGGCGATGTTCACTAATGGCTGTTTTTCAAAGTACATTTTTGGCTATGGTCTTTGTAAGGCCCCATATGTTCATGTAGCTTCATTCAGAGCCTTAATTATAGTAATTGGTCCTATAAAATTTCGATTCTGATTTTCCTCTATTTGTATCATAGGAAATATATGATGCCCTCTTATCATTTTAATTTTAAATAAGGTATTTAAAATAACAATATTCCGAAGAGCATTTCCTGTATTCATTTTATTAGCTTAGAAGTGAAGCTTAGAAGTACAAATGATAAAAAAAATATTTTGATCAGTAAATATTAAAAAATACACAGATACACATGTGTATAAATGAGCATGGAAACATTAGTGCAAATGAATATATATTTTGGACAGTTACAATAAACATTTTATTTAGATTAACTATAATTACTTATGAAATAATAAAAGGTCTGTATCTCAGCGTGTGTTCTGTATACAGTATATGACTGTGACTATATTTGTCTAACTTAGCTCTACTGATTTCATTGTTGAAACAGGGAATGAAGCGACGGAGAACATTCCCCTCAAATCCCCCGAGCAGAACAAAACGCATCTTTTTATTGATGCCTCGAAATGGCGATCGGCCTGGAATAATCTATTTAGCAGGTATTCTCGTCTCTTCCTTCTATATTCTTCTCACGCAACAAGAGAGAAGAGAGAGAGAGAGAGAGAGAGAGAAAGAGCAAGACAGGGAGAGAGAGGTAAATTGGGGAAGAAAATCTACATTCTGAAATGCTTCCAGAAAGATCCATTTGCGGTCGGCTGGGGCTGCAAACTTTCCGCTTATTAAAAAGCAGCGGTGTCAGTGACCCTAGTCCTGATGTGTTCCACCTCCCAGCCCCCGTCCGCTCCCATCCCACTCCAGCCTTTACTGACTCCAACTGCTCTGCTCAGGTGACCACCATCTCAAAATCTACCTTTAGATTATTAGGAATATATGAGTGTTTGTGTGTGTGTGTGTATGTGTGTGTGTATGTGTATATGTATGTGTGTTTTGGAATCAGCAAAAACACTTGGTGGTTGCTGGTTGGTTGCCACAAGATGGTTGGAAGCGTGTCTTGAATAAGCCTTCCTCATCTCATCAAAAAAACACACACACACACACACACACACACACACACACACACACACACAAACACACAGGTGACAAGGCATACTTCCCAAAAATAATCCATTCATGGACCTGTCTCTACAGATGTCGATTACCACAGTGCCTGTGTGTGAAACCTGTGCCTGATGCATTGGTCAGTAGACCTCCTCCTCCACTTCACTGCCAGCCTCCCCAGTGTGTCCAACAGCCGCCTCTGCACGTTCAGTGGCCAGTGGCTGCTGACGGCATCACACTATGGGCCTTCAGCCACCCTCAGCTTGCCACAGCTACCACTAACAGCTCGGCAAGTAGTGCCGCTGAATGAGAGCTTGTGCCGCGCGGCTAGTTGCTAACACGCCTTCCCTCTCCTCTTGGCACCGGCCATTTTCTGGCCGCCAAAACCCTGGCGCCACGTCTCTACCGTTATACCCCCTGCCGGGGTCGGGTCACGGCGCCCGAGCCGGCACGGCCTACTTGGGCCACGACGCTGTAGCCTTGAGGGGGGGGGGGGGGGTGGGGAAGCCTCCGCGTGCTGGCAGAGCAACCGTGAGATGGGAGCATATAACACGTTTTTATCATTACAGTGCCATAATAAGAGCCGTATGAGGCCGCGCTCTCCAAATATGACTAACGCTCAAACAGCCATTCATCAAACTGACAAACACACAGAGAGAAGCGAGCTCCCCTAACACTAGCTCCACGCCACATCCCCATAACCCTAAAGGCTCCCAAGCCATCATCCCAAAATGATCTGCATCCAAACAACAACACACACACACACACACACACACACACACACACACACACACACACACACACACACTACCAACCCCCTTTCTGTCTATCTACCCCACCCCAGCCCAAAACCCCTTCTTCATTGCTCTTGCTGCTCCAGGGACTTTTTTTTTCTCTTCGGTGAGGTCATGAGGTGCTCTGTGTCGGCTCTTTCCACATGACAAAGAACTTGGCGAAAAGGACAGTCCATGCAGCAGACCTTCCTATGCAACCTGCACAGAGCGCTCAGGACCATGGACAATAATAACAAATAAAGATGAGGGGGAGATATGAAAAGCTCCAACTTGAAGAAAAAAAATGCAGCCTGTTCATTTTAAATGGTGCTATGTAATAAGAACTAACTAAGGAATTTATTGAAATTCTATTCAAATATTAGCATTGGTTGCCACCCAATGAAGAAGTGGTCGAGACATACAGTGAGCCTCTAACAGACTGATTACACCTATAAAAAGGACTTGCATAAACACACACACACACACACAAACACACACACACACACACACACACACACACACACACGCACGCACGCACGCACACACACACACACACACACAAACAAACAAACAAACAAACACAGACATTAACAAACAAGTGTATATGTAGAGAGAAATGACCATTGCACACTCGTTGGAAAGTGCTCCGAGTGTGTGGTAGCGGGGCAGTACGGTGAGAGAGCAAGGCGGTCGCCCTGAGGCATGGCAAATAGAGGGAGCTGAAAAGAACTCGGCGTGAGGAAGAAAGGCTCTGTCTCTTCGATTTCTCTCTCTTTTTTTCTCCCCCCCCCTCTCTCTCTGTCTCTGTCTCTCTCCCTCTCCCTGTCTATCTCTCCCTCTCTCTCTCCCCACCTTCTAGACTGCCAAGGAGCGGCATTAGAGCTTTAGAGCTGGGCGCTTGTGGCAGGCAGGAGAGCCCAGTGCATTGTGGGCAAGTCCTCTCTGCTCGGCTGGTTGTATATTGAGCCCTTTCTGCGCCGGACTGGATAGAGGCACCCTGCATTACGCCTGCCCCTGGATGACCTATGTCCAGGCCACCGTGCAGAAGTGGTTACAGCCATACACACACACCCATACACACACACACACACACACACACACACACACACACACACACACACACACACACACACACATACACACACACACACACACACACACACATATACACACACACACACACACACACACACACACACATACTTAAACAAACAGACACACACATAAGCGTGTTACCGCCACACACACACCCTGACCCCAGGCAGTGGTATACGTGGCACTGGCTCCTGCATGCCCCGGTTTTCGCCAAAACCAAAACACGTTCCTTCGGCAACCGGCGGAAAAGCCAGCAGTGGAGGCTCCAGCAGCCAAAGGCAGCTGAGAGTTTTTCAGAGGCAGGGCGGCGAAAAATAGGAACATTTTCATTTTCCCTCACTCCGCTCCGCGAGACCATTCCAGGATTCCTCCTACGTGTGCTAAAACTATTCTACAGTGATCCACTGCTTCAAGCGCTAGGCGATTTTTAAAGAGCTGACATCCAAACATTACATTTTCAAACATACAAGAAATTACACAGGCTTGTGTTGTGTTGTGTAGTGCTACCTTGTGTCGTGGCCTGCAATGTAAAATATATTGCTGTGAAAACTATTTGGCAACACTATTTTTTTATTTGAATAAATAAAATATAGATGCCATATATAGCTATATATAATAATTATACTATTATATATTTATCCCCTGAAAAATAATTTATTTTATTTTAAAGGGACTGTTTTATTGCCAGAGCAGACATATATGCATATGTATGTGCTCTTAATTTCATTTCTATGAGGTCAAATAGGTCATCTTAAAATTTATTTTAAAACAATAAATACAAAAAACAAAAAACAACACAATACACTATATATATTTATACTATATATAAATATAATGCATTATATTTTTTAGGAATCTGACTTTCATTTATCATCTTAATTTTTATACAAAATTTGTTTCCTGTGACCATGTGCATTTGTTTATGCATGGATTAACAGGAAAACACTGTGTGGACCATACACATGTATTCATGTCTGTGTCTGTGTGTGTGTGTGTGTCTGTGTGTGTGTCAGCTGCGTTATTCGCAGGATTCAGTTTGAAACAGACGGGACAGCTCTCCTTTTTAAGCAGGCTGGGATCAGGCCAGCTGACACTACAGACCTCCAGAGTCAACACATACACACACACACACACACACACACACACACACACACACACACACACACACACACACGTACAGAGAGCAAATACAACACACAAGTGGACAGCATGCACACACAAAGCCTCACGTTAAAATCTCCATACACACACACACACGCACACACACACACACACACACACACACACACACATTTATTCACTTAAACATACACATGTAAGACTTTTATTTTTTAATGGTGGGAGATTTTAACCCATATAGTGTGCTTATAAATAAACACAGAGCAGACGCGCATGTACACACACAAAGACACACAAAGGGCACTTGCCATGTTGTCCATTAATCCATGCGCATAAACACGGGCATAAGGGATGCTCATACGCCACACCAATGTATTGTAACACCCCATGAAATGGCAATGCAGCATCAAGGATAACTGGACTTCACTGTAAAATAAGCAATGCCTAGAGCAAGCAGGACACCACTGGAAACACACCACGAAGAAATATAATGTGTGTGAGTGCTTATACAGATTTTCATTATAACATATAGTTAGTGATGGCGTACACACACTTTGAGCGTTTTTTAAGCGCAATAGTCTGTGTGATGCTATATCCACTTGTAACAGCCGTGAGGACAATCTGAGTCCTAGCTATGTCTGTGGCCATAATGTGTTCATATTAGAGAAGCAGAGAGACAGGGGTAGGAGGGGATGTTTACATCCAAAACAGACATTTCTGTTGAGTTGACCCATGTGTTATGTTACAAATTAACGGTAATGACGTGCATGACGGTGTATGCCCATAAATTCAGTGTGTGTGTGTGTGTGCACGTGTGTGCATTTGTGTGTGTATTTGTAATGAGTGAACTCACCTGGCGTGTGGACGAAGTAGGCCAGATACAGGTCCAACTCTTTGACGGAGACGCCGATGTGGTGTGGCTGGACACACAGTCCGTGGTTGGAGCACTGCGGCGACTTGACCAGTCGCTCGCCGTCCGTGCTCTCCAGCGGCGAGCCCTTGAACAGGATCACCATCACCAGGTCCAGGCGCCATACCTTGTCGGCCTGCCGCAGGCAGTCGATGCGGCGGATCTTGCCCTTCTGGTCGGGGTTGGAGAGGACACAGCACGGCGGCTTCTTGCCCGTGATGGTCAGCACAAAGTCCTCGCGGAACTCCGGCCTGATGTCCTTGCGGAGCTTGGCCAGCAGGCGCGAGGCCCACTTCTGCTTGATCTCCGGCTTTTCGCCGAGCAGTTCGTCCTTCACTGCGCGCTCCTCATCCTTGGACATGCGCTTCTCGTGCTTCTTGAAGTACTTGCGTTTGCGGGCCTGCAGGTTGAACCAGGTGTAGGAGAAGGCGCGGACGTGGGGCAGCAGGGCCTCGATGAAGGGATGGAATTCATCCTTTGTGGAGAGGAGAGAGCGAGAAACAGAGAGAAAGGGAGAGAGAGACGTGAGTTCCAGGACACACAGCTGCAAGTTGTGGTAGAGTCACACCTGGAAAAATAGCTTGCAGCCATGACCACAACTAAAATCATTATAAATCAAAATTAACTAATAATCAAATTTTATGTGCTGCTATTTCAGAAGTAATAACCGGAACAACGACAATAATGATTATTATCGCAACTTTTATGTTAACAATAATAAATTGTTCCAACTGTCAAATGCAAACACATGTAAATATTTTCTACCGTCAAATACTTCCCCTGAAATAAATGTAAAAATTCAACAACATTCAAAACACAGTGTTTTAAATACATTTGCATAACAGAGCTTATTACAAGGCTCAAACCACAGAGTGCAATCACTCAATCCATTTGGTGGGAGCAGACCAAAATAAAGCAGCTTGGCCGTCTCCTTCGGCAACAGAGAGCTCATTCAGCCATCCTATAATACTTTCCCAACATCGTAACAATGCCCAGACCTTGCTGCTGTGCCCCTGTGCCAGGGTTGCCATGCACCGGACTTTCGGCGCCAATTTGCCACCGCACCACCCACAAGTTAGGACTTAAGCCCTTGCGGCACACAAATTGGCCCCAGAGTTTCCTCCCTGCCCGGACGTCAAGCAACCCCGAAGCCTCGACTCATGGTTGAGGTAAATATTAGAAAAAAAATGAAAATAAAAACACAGGAATAAGGACGAAAACAGCAAAGGACCAGTAAACAGTCGCAGACAGCCAGGTAGTTACCATTTTGCACTCTCATCCTAAATTTGGCACGCCGTTCAAAACCGAACAGGAATCTCCCACACAAGTTCTCTGTCGCTGTCTCTGGTGTTTTGACAAAAAAATGCAATTCTGGCTCAAGAGCAAAAATGACAGAAAATTAAATCTGAGAAGAAGACTCAAAAATAGCACAGAGTGGACATACAAAAAGAGTCCGACTATCAGTTCAGAAAAAAGTCAAACACTTTTTGAGAAAAAGAAAAAATAGGAGTGCATCCTCAGGATATGCTGAAAAGGAGTGCAGGAAAAAAATCAAGGTAAAGACAGACCAAATTTCAAAATGGAAAGCAGGAGGATTTGTAAAGTGAAAAAATTACGAAGGTAGTATCTGCGCCCCCCTAAAAAAGGAAGACGAAAAAAATTGAGTGGAATCGCGGCGCTGAAAATAAACACACTTCTTTTGCGCCTTTTCCAAAACTAAAAAAAAAATCAACGAAGCTAAAAAAATCCTTGGCAAAGCGTAATTGGTACTGGTGTTTGCTTTAGATCTCTGAGTCCTGTATAAGGCTTGCAGAGAGAGAGAGACGCACACACACACATACACACACACTCACACATACGTACACACACAGGCACAGGGTAGGGGGTGGAGGGGGGGGCTGGCGAAAGCTAAGCGCAGAATATGGGGGGGAAAAAAGAGAGAACCGAATCAATGTTGGACGAGCGCGTACGACCGCTGGCAAACCCAAGTGCTGCTTCTTTTTTCCTGCCTTTCTCTCCAACTCTCTCTCTCTCGCGCGCACCCTCGCTCGCTCTCTCTCGCACGCCGCGTTCTTTCTCTAACCATTGCCTGAGCCTTTGCCAACACTAGTAGGGCCCACCTATTTGGCAACAAGACGCCTGTAGCCCAGCCAATGCGTTAGCTTCAAGAGCTGAAAGGGAGGGGAAAAGAGAGGGGAGGGGGATGGTGGCAAAAAGGGAGTGAGAGAGAAATGGGGAGAGAGAGAGAGAGAGAGAGAAAGGAAGGGAGGGGGCTAGCAAGCAAGAGAGGCAGAGGGAGAGAGAAAGAGAGAGAGAGAGAGAGAGAGAGAGAGAGAGAGAAAGAGAATGCTAGCGAGAGTACGCAGTCCAGTCCGACGGGGCACAATTTGCCAAATCGACAAGTTCCTATCTGACACAGAGGCAAAGTTCAGAGGGACGTGTATTCCTCCCGCACAATTCCCATAAGCCACCGCGCCTCTGCCACCAGCTCCGGCATGGCTGTTCATCTCCTCCAACCAACCCCCCGCCTCCCCCTCTCCTCTTCCCTCCCCTCTTTCCTCTTCCACCCTCCCTCTCCCTCTCTCTCCTTCTCTCACTCCCTCTCCCTCACTCCCTCTCTCATGCCACTTGCGTAATGCCACCTTGGCACCGGGTGGCGAGAGCAAACGCACGGCTCCAAAATCCCACCAGACCCGCAACCAGCAGCTGCTCTCAGATGCACCAGCCCAACAAAGGAGGGGAAACAAATGCACCCCTATTTCTCCCGCTCGCTCTCTCCCGTTCCCCCCTGCCCTCTCTCTCTCTCTCTCTCTCTCTCTCTCTCTCTTCCCCATCTCTCTCTCATCCCTCTCTCTATTTCTGTCTTTGTCCTGCATCCCACCATCTTGCTCAGATATGCACCCCGAATCCTGCTCCCAACCCACCACCCGCCACAACCCCTTCACACACACACACACACACACACACACACACACACACACACACGTCTCATTTAAAGCTACAACGTTGGGCGCGAGATCGAGGGTCACCCGTCTGACACATCAAATGACAGGGCAGACACAGAGGCAGGGCACTAGATGTGACGCTGTGACTGGCGTTAATCCACCTGCCTGCCAAACCGTGCCCGAAGCCAAGGCTGCCACGCACATCATCTGCCGCCCACACCTGGGTACAGCGGGAGCATGCAGCAGACCGCGCGGCTCCATGCCTGTGGCCAGTCTCCCTGTTTGAGCCGCAGCGTAGGAAAAAGGGGAGAGAGACACACACAATTTCACAATGGCCACCACAGCCCCGTAATGTATGTCGGGATATTCTCAAAAGCAGAACAACGACAAGAGAAACACAGACATCAACATACATGAGATCAGATTTAGATACTCGGATGAAAGGGGAGATAGGCCATCTGTGCTGGAAGGCAGTGCAATACAACAGAAGGCAGCTTGCCTTTTTTTTGTCATTCACAGGCAACATATCACATGGAAATAAACCATGTTTTTAACTTTACAGGTGCAGAGACATAAACACTTGCTCGGCTTCATTTGCCACTCATCTGAACACACGTTAAAGGATAAATGGAGGACTTTGCCCTCATTTCGTTCTTCCTTAACCAACATCGTTCGAGACGAGCGCAAATAAACAAACAATCACCAGCGTAACAAGCAAACAAAAACACGACACAACGCAGCGTGAACGGAGAACAGTAAACCGTGTTCTCTGGAGATGGAGGTGCAGGGTGGTTTTGAATGCCGAGCGAGGCAGAGGAAATTCCCTGCGAGAGCCAGGGAAGCACAGCTCTGGAGGAGGGTGAGCGCTGCCGCCGTCACCGCACTGACACGCTGTGGTCACAGCTTCATTGCTGCTGAACAGATTCAGGCACAACCGCAACTCAATTTCTTTTTTTGCTTTCATCCCTGCCATTATTTCAAGCTGCAGATAGGATATTAAAATGTATGCAAACACCCAATGCTATTCAAATGGCCATCTGACACAAATTGGGAGACAGAGGTTTGCAAATGGTGGCAGTTTGTGAAAACAGCTAGTTGCAACACCCAAGGCCTGCACAGTGTGTAAAAGTGGCACATATCTTTGCCTCCTATGGTCCCAAGGAAGACATGCAAACATTGGAACACACTACCTAGGGGCGAGGATGAAATTTGGTTATGAATACAATCTGTACAAATCAGACTGGACCCTCTATGTAAAGCACTCTATTAGCGCTCTCCATTGCAAATACCCCTGGTAATAACTTCCCTGAGTCACACTGCCTCATGAGAGTTTTACTGCTTAATAACTGAATCTCAGTTGGTTGATCCAACACTTCATATCTTGTGGGGCAAATAATGTTTCTCTCAACATAATGAATTGAGGCGTCTGCTAAATACCACTCTACTCAAACATTTATAAGTGTGTGTGATATTAAAAGTTCAACAGTGCTGCAGAACCTTTAAAATATAAATACACATATGGCAGCTAGAACATCCAAATGCCAAGGCCCAGACAGAATATACTGTCATGTTGGGGAAATACTTACTCAAAGAAAGCACTAAAATAACAAGTCTTGAAACAGTTTGGCTATAAAATAGTGTAACACTAGAGGATCTGCTAACAGGCTACTATACTAAAGATCGTGCAATTACAATAATTACAAAGTGCAGACAAAGCAACGCAGAGCCTACTCTGTTTAGACGTAAACAACAACAAAAACAAAATCGTTGTTTTGCCTGATGAAAACGCCCAGCTCCAGCGTGTGATTTGTATGTTCTCATATACTCCTGACTATAATTACATGGTAGGCTATAGGCTACCTTAAAAAACCCTCACAGTTCTGGCTCTGAGTTACACATTGCACCGGAGTTCAAGCCGGAGGCGCTCGCTCCTGCGGTTGTTGCGCTTTACAGCATCAGATGGGTGAGAGGAAAGAAGAGCGCAAAAGGGTGGACGCCTGGACTGCGCATGGGCAGACAAGAGGCACTGACCTCGGCTCGCCACTCGCGACTGTTTGTAAGGGAGCTGCCAAAAACAGACTGTGAAAATGCACGGGACTCAATCGGGCTCAAAGCCTTACTTAATTGTGCACCAGGTTCAGATGGCCAAGTGCAGGGCCTATACTCACTCCGAGAGAGAGAGAGGGAGAGCTACATTTAGAATTCTAGTCGGATCTTTGAACAAAACAAATCTTCACTAGATCAACAATAAAAGTTACATTTCCCATTTTGGACATGTTCGGACTAACTCATTCAAGGCATCCACTGACAACCCGATCTACTCGATCGCAGTAAATCATTGACTGTCCCTAAACTATTAATACACCACCTTAGAGGTTTGCTAACTGCGCGATAGGAAAGAGATCCTTGCAAATCTCCTGCAAACGTAAGCAAAGCCTACAAGACACAGAAATTTCAATTTCACAGAAATTTCAAACCATGACAAACACTGTCAGTCTATTGTCAATTTCAGCCTTCACATAGGCTGAGCAGCTAGGTCCAAATGAAAGCCAAATGGAAAATATGCTTTTAATAAAGCTGTCGCCTGGCACTGTAAAATATATGCCTATAAATCAAAATAGTGGGGTAGAGTCCGAGCATATTTAGATAGAAAAACGAACATGTCGTCTAGAACTTTGTTGTCGGTGTTCACGACTGACACCACCGAGCAGTAGCCTAGTCCTACATTCAAACTGCATGTGAAACCAACCATTCAGCACACTTTAACAGTCTCTTTTCTCTAATAGTTAGAATTAATTTATTTGTTGTGTCTATTACCTCAATTTCACTGCCACGATACAATTATTGATCAGTGGCTTTGATGTGTCTCAAACTTAAACACTTGCGAAATTAATTAAATCCCCTATAGGCTGCGAAACTTAAACAGCACGCAAATGGATCGGTACAAAGGTAAATCATAAGAATTCAAGTGATGAATTACACACACTTTTTTCCTTTATATTCATACCTTAGTGGACTCGTGCAAACCATCTAGGCTCCAATACAGGCCTACTCGCAATGCGCGTGTCTTAAGTCAGATCAGGACAAACAATTTGGCCACAGACTGAGCAAGATAAATCAGCCAACAGCATTAAAAAGAGACGGCCACGAATTTTCTCTTTTCTACCTCGTTATGCACTTACACTATTAATGCTTAAAAACGGGGAAGACATCATCCCGCAGTGGTCTGCCAGGCAGGCGCCCGCCCGATGGAAATGAACGAGCTGGAAAGGCGCTTTGGCAGCATGCAGCAGCCAGCCGTTTGTGCCGGACTACTTTGTCACCGACGGTAAAATCCTGCACCAATTAATAACGTGAGAAATAAACCCAGACACCTACAAATAAATGCGCCTAAAATTCCAATTTGGCTGGCTGAAAATGCACCCGACCCACAAACACCGATTCCGTGCATGAATAATGTATACAAAGTGAGTAATTTCGCAGCTTGAAAAAATGGATTACATGGCCAAACTCATTAGGAAAATATATCATCCTGGCAAAAAACGTTCGCCATTCGTATTCAAAGACAAAAATCACACAAATATGAATACCTACATCTGAAAACAATGATTGCTAGATGTAGGTATTCTTTCAAAAACTCCCAAATTTGCCTGCATTATCACAATTTCAGCAAAAAGACGTTGATGTGTGATGACTCCATTCAGGTACCCTGAAATAAACGGCCACCATCTACTACACGAAGATAGAATCAATAGCAAACAATATATCTCAGTGAATAGGTCTAGTCTACTTTAACATCCAGATTTCGATATTTGGAATATGTGAGCAAAAACTACTCATAATTACAGGCCTATGCAGGCCCAGTCACTAGTCTAAAACGTCGCAAATAACAAATAATTATGCTAAATGTAGATAATCTTTTTTTACAAAAACATACAGTAGCCTAGTTGTTATAATCTAGCCTATCAAATGTATTTAATCAATATCAATCTAGAGGTTTCTGAGCAGGGTTTTCAGCCTTCCTTTGATTCCACATTAATTATTTTGTTTATTTGTTTGCCATGTATTTTTAATGCCTTTTAAAATGTTAAAAATTAAGGGGAGAGAACATTTAGAGTCATATAAGATAAATGCTACTTTGTAAAAGAAGAAAGCCCTCCTTTTTGGGAGGGTACAAGCTAAAAGTCTGTCCTGAACTGCCCCTATATTAAATATTAATATAAACACAAATAAAACTCTTAGGTAGCCTACAGCACTAGCAAACAAATTCCCAGACTTTGCCAATTAACATAAATATGCAGGACGCTGTGAAAGGGCCTAACCTAACGGTCTCAATGCACTTGAAACGGAGACTAAATGCCTCTGTCGGTCATTGCTTCCTCTAGATTCAAGGGGCATAAGCTCGAAACAACAGGACAGCCTGCCAAAAGTAGATTTAATTCTTTTGTGCCACAAGGTGCAAAAAAGAGTCTTTGGTAGTGAAAAGAAACAACTGCATTTCAAACAAAAAAACGTGATATCTAGCGGTTGGATCGAATAGAAATGCTTTCAAAGCCATCAGTCACAAACAGCAAGGTGCATTGCCTAAATGAAGCCTTTTCTCTGACACTTGAAGATCTGTGCAAAGATGCAACATTTCGATTCGTTCGAGAGGTTTAAGCTGCCAGAAAGTGTCTGAAACACCTGCTATCGTTTACGCACTGACACGGCCGTAGGTTGACTATCCACCAAAAGGCCTAATATTAGAAAGATAACACAAATCCTTGTTTAAGTGTTTAAGTTTAAAATTGTTACGTGTAAAATATTTCTAAATGATTGCCATTTCAGTACATTTGTCTTTGCTTTCTGCAAGTAGCTTAAAGGTAAAATGCAGTCCTTCGTTGCTAGTTGGTTTTAACTTTACATATTCTGCTTTCTATATAGAAGGCTAAAGAATCAAGTGAACTAAACGAAGGCATTTATTTGTAACCACGTATAGGCTATATCCAACACCAACGCATTCGATCCCAATAAGTGTAGATACAAATATTAGAGTGAAATTTAGCCATCTGCTCCTCTTCCAGCTGACAATTCATAACTATAGGAAGTAACTATTAGTGTAATATAGTGTGTAACTATTGGAATTTTATTTTCATGTAGGCCTATTGGTATTATAAGCAAATGGTTAGGGATAGCCTACTTGCACTATAATGTCTAAACTCGTATAGGCTCACTTCATACAACGTTCGCATGAAGTTGTGCAGTCTGAATTTGAACTATAGTATACTATAAAAGGCATGGGGCTCCGTATAGCCTAATTCATAGGCCTACACAAACTAATTTTCGAGTTCTATTAGGCCAAAACGAAACAAAGGTACAATATACTACATGGTGCCAAAAAGACACTGTTCAAGCCTTCTCAAACACACTTCTCATCCAACCGTATAAGGCCTTGACAGTAGTCACAGGGGACACGCAATTATTCCCGTTATTATACGGATTATAATGCGTCCTCTTAAATCGGAATTTGTTTTTATTCTCCTCACAATGAGACTAATGTGGAGAGAGGTCTCTGAGGAACCCCCGTGCCCGCTTTTCACAGGCTCCGGGAGTGTCGCGCGGAAGAGCCTCTTCACAGATAAAACATTTGGAAAGCGCGCCAGTCGCCCGCGCACCAACGAGATGTGCATCTTAATAATATCATAAAGCCCACTTACTTAACAAAATGGACCACTAGACCATTGTTCAGTATGTTCCCATGACATTAACCGGTAAATTGCGCTGTGGTATCAATGCTCACGGCCGGTATCTGACAGCACAACCCTGCAACAGCACTCCTGGAGATGTCCCAAGACGTTAATTTTGACCATGGAGGAGGATACTCAACAGGTTGTATGGCTACACAGTGCAGCTAAAAGTTTCCGCCACAGCCTTTTAAAAGGAACACAACGGACTTCAGTATCAGGTAGGCATGAGGATAAATAATTCTACTGCACAAAAAAAAACATTTATTGAGATTGTTGTGCAACACCACCTTACTCTAAAAAAATCTTCCCAGTTGTTTCCAGTTTAAAAGAAAACTATTTTTTTTCATAAACATTCAAAAGACTGGGGAACAAATCTGAACACATCACCGAGAGTGAGAAACAACACCTGTTTAACAGCCTTTCAGTACAATATTGATTGAGAAGTCACTCTTTAGTATATTTTAAAAATCCCTCTAAGGCACAAGGACCAAAGCTTTTGCTTTGTTTATCTGAAGTGGTTACAGATAATCTCACAAATCCTGATATGCTCTCTAATCTTTATGTGCACTTCTTTGTTTCATTGCTATGGAAAGCCAGAGCTGGTAAGATGGCGGTGTGTGAATGTTGACACCATCAGGCCCAGGTGATAGGCAGCGCCGTGATTAGGGGAGCCAGATCTTAATTAGAGAGATTTGGAGTGAGGGGGGCCTGCTGCGTGTCCCTGACCCTGGAGGGAGGTGACCATGACCCTGCTGCACCACAGGGGGCAGACGGGCACAGAGCGGGCCCTGGCACCTTCCTCGGGCACGGCTGACACAGCCCCTCCTGGAGGGCTGGAGGGGATGGGAGAGACAGGGAGGGAGGGAGAGGGACAGAGACAGAGAGAGGTTGAGTGGGAGAGAGAAAGAGGGAGAGAGAGGGAGGGGGCAGAGGAAGAGAGACAGGCAGTCTCTAGGACATACAGATATACTGTATATATAGAGAGAGATAGATAGAGAGTGGGAGAGAAAAATAGATGAAAAAAAAAGATGAAAAAAGTGAGGGAGGACACAGTGAAAGACTGTAGGAGAAGAGTATCGAATCAAGGGGGCTGGGAGACTTGCGCCAATGCATGGTCGCAGAAGGGTGATAGTCTAGGCATGCCAGTTAGTGCCAATGTGCCAACGCACCGCTATAGAGGGGCATCAGAGCAGCCCATTCACACTCAAGTATGAGACACTTTCATTGAAGAAAAAGTATGCAACAGCACATTCCATCTCTCTTAAGTCTCCAACACACTTGTGTCTCGAATGCATGCATACGTGTATGTATTGTATGCAAACACCTGTACTACAGATGGCCATTTTGATGTGGGCATGCATGGATATGTGTGTGTGCGTGTGTGTTTGTTTGAAAGAGGATAAGCCAGTATACATGTATGCGTGTGTTGCTGTGTTCATTTGACACACAAGTCACAGTGGTTTGACTGCAAGTTTTAAGGCCAAGGCCTGCAAATGGTGCCGCTCCTCTCGTTGGCATCTGCAGCCGCCATGCCTGTTCTGCCTGCCCCACACACAGAGAGGGTCAGCCGGACCAGGACAATGGGCAACTGTGCTAAAGCTAACAAGCAGGGCCAGTGACATCAGCTCTCTCTTACACACGCGCACACACGCACACGCAAAAACACACACATCAAAAATACACCTTTATCTCTTCATTCATCTCATCTCTGGAGCTGTCTATCAGGGCACAATCACAGCTTTTATGAGCTTGACCATCATTGCCAGTGGCCCATTCAGCCCTGGAATACCTCTCCATCAGTCATCTCTTTCATATCTGTGTGTCAAACACACACACACACACACACACACACACACACACACACACACAGACTCTCTCTCTCTCTCCTGTCACATTTTTTAGCCGTAGCATTCCCAGACCGGTGCAGATGTGGAGCTCGCCTTCTAAAGTCCACTCATTTCTGACTTAATCACATCTTTATGTGTGCTGCTCATTAATGCTGGGGGAGTAACATACAGATGAGAACACACACACACACACACACACACTCACTCACACACACTCACTCGCTCATGGTGGGGAAGCGATGCATGGCGATGTCTGAAGCAGTGCCTGGCCATTGTTTGTAATTATCTTGGTTTACAAACCGGCACGTTACTATGTGTGAAAAATCTGCAAGCAATTTGTGGTGGCAGTGGTGCAGTGTGGCACGGCATCCCTCCTCGCAGGGCCCACGGTGGGCCGCACGCGGACGACTCCTCTGTCAAAACACACACACACACACGCGCGGCCAGCCACCGGCCGCTTCCCACAACACCGGGCCACCCTCTACACACCCTCCGGCCCACCGTCCCCTTTCATTGATTACAATAGCTCTTGTAAAGACTAAACCGTATGGGCATACAGTAAGCCGTGCTGTGCTGTTCGGCACTGACATGAAATCAAACAGCCATCTGTGCTCTCCAGCCTTAGCGCCACTTCAGACAGGGACAGCGACTCGCAGCCGAACCGCAAGGTATCAAACAGACCACCGGAGGTGCCACCGTTACCTCACAATGGACAATTGTCATTGATCCTATACATTTTGGCTCTGTAACTCTGTGCACCCAAAGGCTATTAAATGAAATGAGTAATGATCTATTTTTGTGTTTTGGACGGATCTACTGCTGTGATGCCCCGAGCCACGGCTACCTGAGCATGTGCGTGTGTTGCTGTTGATGTTGCTCGGGCACAAGAGATCATCAAGGCGCCCTGGCCCTTTAGTGTTGAAACCCTGGGACGCTGGGAGCGCCGTGCCAGCTCCCCATCACTAATGAATCAGTCAGGCGAAGGCTGCTCCCGCGCGAGGGATTTGTCATGACAGGGAGCTCTCTCTGGCGCTCGCGAAGGAAGCGGTGACACCCCCAGGCAGCGTTCAGGAGCTTCTCCCCTCGTCTGCGCCTACTCAATCCTGTCAAATAAGAACATGTTGTTCTGATATGGAGGATGCCGCCCTGCTCTTAGGGGTTACACTGGGTGTGTGTGTGTGTGTTTGTGTGTGTGTGTGTGTGTGTTTGTGTGTATCAGGACCAATGACTGGCCATGCCACAATGGTTGTCTACCACCATGACTAGCCAAACCTAGCCAAATCCTAAAGAGGCCAGTCCAGCCCCCCCACCACATCAATTCCCTCTGCTCACAGGTCAGCCAAAGAGCGTATCAACCACCCACCCCCCACCCCCACCCCGCAAAATCAGCCCACTCTGAATCTGAGTAACTGTTTTGTCAGTAACACTACGTGTGCATACACGAACTTCGCCTTAAGTGATTTCAGGCATAACTGAATGTCATCTCTCCATAAATAGTCAGTTGTTAAAAGGCAGCTTAGCTTATATCTCGCAGTCGGGACATGCACACACCGGAGTCCGCCCGGGGTCTTGTGACGGGAGCGGCATCGTCCGTTTGTGCACCCGTCTCGGAAAACCCTTCCGCCTTGGCATTCGCCACGGCTGTATGTTTATTTAACTCCCCCCTTCCGCGCGCCATGGGGCTCGCTTTGATCGACCGATAGCATTGCCATTGTGGCACTATCATGCATCTAAAGCCTACTTCGCATTGGGTCTGATTTCAGCATACCACAAGGTTATCTCAATGGCTCGATGCACACGGTTTGGAACGACGAGAGAGAATTTCCTGCTCTCGCCGGGAAAAGAGGGGGCCCTGGGCTCGGAGTGGATGGGATTAGACGCGGAGAAATGGAGTCGAGGAGCGGAGCCGTTACCAAATTCCAGCGCGCCGGGAACAGCTTTGTTACCTTGAAGGCTTGGTTTAATGGTCGTGTGTTAACTTGTCGCTTAACTGAGCCCAAGGGCTGTATTCTGCTTCTGAGAATGAAGTGCTGAGAGAGAGAGAGAGAGAGAGAGAGAGAGAGAAAGAGTGTGAGTGAGTGAGTGAGAGAGAGAGAGAGAGAGAGAGAAAGAGAAAGAAAATAAAACTTTTAAGAGGGAGCCCATTTTCATTTCAAGGGCACCGGCTTTAAAAATGCACTTGCAATGTGCACACAAAAGAATAAAGGCCAGTTCTGTTATTATTACTGCCTATCAAAGAGATCAAACTGATGCAAAAAACCATGCATAACCACAAGAGTAAACAAGCATTTGAAAGCTGTTTATGTTGTTTACAGCTGCGCCCTATCACTCACCAGTAACCATGACATCATCAGACTGTGTCTGTCTTGTGATAGTGCAGGCTTGCGAGAGAGAGAGAGAGAGACTCAGGGACAAGGGGGAGGGCTCTGCTGTCTGGACACAGACGCTCGGCCGCTGTGATTGGAGGACGCTGGAAGGGGCTTGCAGCCAATGGCTGGCCACCCTCGACTGTGCCCCTTGTCTTTGAGAAGTGCATCTCTGTCCAACACCCCAGCGTGTGGTGAGGTGGGCACACAATGGGGGTTGTGGAGGCTGGAGAGGGGGGTGGTTGTGGGTGAGGGGGCAGGTGGGGGTGTTTGTGAGTGGGGGGTTGATTACTGGAGGTGGTGGCTGGTACAAACTCTGGTGGTAAAGAGAGCCAGCAGAGAGGAGAACCAAGGGCCCTGCTAGTGTTGCTAGCCATCGCGGGGGGAGACACACAAAATGGCTGGGCCCTTTTTTTTTCAGGGTCTCACGCAGGCCCACTGTACACAGCTCAGCATGGAGCCGTTTGCGAGGCCAGGGGAGGGACTCACCCGGCAGACCCCGCAAACACTCCGGCGCTTCCTGCTGCTCCACAGTTCCACCGTTGTACCGTGTCAAGCGGCTTTTTTGCCGTATATAAAAAAGCGCAGATGAAAAAATAAAGGGGACAATCTAGCACACAAACAAGAGATTTCCCCTTCACTCTTGCCAACTTCCAGGGCCCTCCTCGCTCTGAACAAGGGATCCACTATTGAGTAAATCCCCTCCCTCCCTCCCTCCCTCCTGCTCTCTCTCTCTCTCTCTCCCAGTCTCTCTGTATGTCTTTCTCCTTCTACTATTTTTCTCTCCTCAGTCTTCCCTCTGCCAGTCGGCAAGGCGCGATGCCAACCCTTTCCACCATCGGGCACAGTGCCCTGCCCTTTATGCAAATGCTGTGCCGCCATCCCCGGCTCACAACTCCAATTGCCTCTTCTTCCATGTCTGTGCTTCTTTCTCTGGCTTTCTGTCTTTCTCTCCCTCTCTCCCTCTGAGTCTCTCTTTCTCGCTCTCTCTCTCTCTCTCTCTCTCTCTCTCTCTTTGCCCTGTCAGTATGGAGTCTTATATTTTATGGATTCAGATTGGTATTGGGCACTTGAGGAGAGGGAGAAAGGCAACCTATGTTTTTGTGTGAGAACCCCTGACAGCACACGGTGCAGACGGGCTGACATTCCAAAGAGGTGGGGCTCAGGGAATCTCCTGTGGATAGAGCCTGCACTGAGCCTGATAAAAAAAAAATACTTAATACTGAATTGTGTGTGCATGTATGTTTGTGTGCTAGCATATGTGTGTGTACGTGTAAATGTCTGAATCGACATGACGGTAAAGACATCTTTAAATGACGTCTTATTACAAAACCTAGCTGAGGCTAGAATGCTATCATGGCACAATCTACTCCCAGTGAGCCAAACTGCTTAAGCAGCCCTGTCCATTTCTCCTCTCATTCTCCACCATTCATTCTGTTCCTCTCTCTTTCTTCCCATTTTAATCTTCCCACCTTTTCCCACCACAATATTGCAAATCCACTGCTTTTCACAGATGCCTCATCTATAGCTTTATCGTTTCCTTTACATTGAAGTATCTATCACCTGTCTCTCTTTTTCACAGGGTCTGATAAACCATGTGAAACTTAAAAGGAACTAATAGAAGGGAAGTTTCACTTGTATCACAGGCCATCTCTGTCTCTCCTCTTATAGGAGTAAGATGGAGACGTAATGAGCGAGTGGGTTAAAACGGGCAGGAGTTGGGCGTGAGGGGGTTAACGAGACAGCAGCAGCAGCAGCAGCGACGGCAGCAGTGGCGGTGGTGGCGGTGGTGGCGGTGGTGGCGGCGGCGGCAGTGCTGGTGTCTGAGGAGAGGAGCCAAGAGGCGCTTCCCCTGCAGCAGGCCCTCGGCTGGCCGGAAGAGCGACCAGAGCAGCGCCGGCTCCCAACAAAGAGGGCGAGGGGGGTCCTGCACACGCCGCGCCGCACAGGAAAGGGGGGGGGGGGGCTTCTGTGTACGTGTGTGTGTGTGTGTGTGTGTGTGTGTGTGTGTGTGTGTAAGAGAGAGAGAGAGAGAGCAAGAGAGAGAGAGGTGTGTATGTGTGTGTGTGTGTGTGTGTGTGTGTGAGAGAGAGAGAGAGAGCGAGAGAGCTGTGTGTGTGTGTGTGTGTGTGTGTGTGTGTGTGTGAGTGAGTGAGTGAGTGAGTGAGTGAGTGAGTGAGTGAGTGAGTGAGTAAGTGAGTGAGTGAGTGAGTGAGTGAGTGAGTGAGAGAGAGAGAGAGAGAGAGACAGTGTGTGTTTGTGTGTGTGTTTTGAGGGGAGACAAAGTCATGCTGAGGCACGGACGGCGTTCACCCTCCTGTCTGGACTTCCTCTCTGACACACAGACACACAAACACACACACACACAGGCACACAAACACACACACACACAGAGACATACAAACACTCTCACAGACATACACAGGCATTCACTTTTAAAGACACACAGGTGCATTAACCGAGTTAGATACAAAAAACAATATATTTATTTCCTAATGACAAAAACTGGCCCACAAATAGACTCGTAGGCACCTTCAGTGTAAAAACAAAAGAAAGTGCTTCATACCCATAAAGAAAGGTATGATGTAGCCTATGTGTATGCAAAGTGTTTATGTCCTCGGCCGTACTGAGAATTGAATTTGAAGGCAACATGGAAAGTGGGTCGCAGCTCAGACGGAATCTCTGTTCAAATATTTCAAATCGGGTCACGGCCATCGGAACGCCACAATATTACGCATACGCTGCTTTTCACAGATGCCTCACCTATACATTGTTTTATAATTTCCTTTACATTTAAGTATCGATCACTGTCTCTTCTCCTCTTTTTCACACTGACTGATTAAAAACTTGATCTCATCCATTAAAATAATACTATTTCCTAAAGCTAGACTTGTAGTTTTGCATAAGTTGATTTAGGAATACTGTTTCCTTCATGTGCCTATCAAAAATAAGATTGAGCACCCATATACAGCGCTCCAATAATGTCTAACAAATAATACTAAATTATAAAACATATTCTACAACATACTCAAGGATGTGGAAGTGTCATTACCGTAATTTCCCAACTATTAACTGTGGTTTTATACATTGATTTTGAAAAAAAAAAAGCTTTGAGGTTAATACACATATTAATATGGTTTTGTTTTTTAACTTGCATAAAACACTGTCCTGTGGTTTATACACAATGCGGCCAATACACAGGAAATTACTGTATGTGGCAACAATTTCCAACACTTCCTAAATTACACTTAATACACCATGAATACAATATTTAAATAGATTGCTCTCTGTCTCACCTAAAGAGACATTTTAAATGTCTAAATATTTTCATATGTATTGTATAGAGGTACTATAAGTTAGATGAGTGAAAACATATTATTATATAAAGACACATTGTGACTTTTACGTGTTGAACTTTACCGCTCCATAGTGTTTAAAACACTTAAGATATTGGTATCATATAGGTGCAAGTATCATTATAACAGTGTTGTGATTCTATCTATCGGTTCCTACTTCTATATGCAAATCTTTATACATTAAGTCTTTATAGATTTGTTTTAAACATACAATCTCGCTTTCACACACACACACACACACACACACACACACACACACAGTGCATCTGTGAAAGTCTGTGTGCTTGTTTGAATGTGAATATAAAACTAAAAATGTGGACAGTAAAAACAAACTAAAGTAACTTTAGTATTGCGGTAGTATTGTGGTGCTGCATTTGCTGCCAAAAGTGAAAAGAAATAAAACTGGTTGTATACACTTGGAGAGCAAGCCTCCCATGAAGACGAGATTGTTATTTTTTCACGTCTCATATATCTCATCAAATCAAATACACGTCACAGCTTTTCCCTCGCTTGATTGTAACTTACTGGCACTGTCCAGACAGTCGTGGCTTTTGGCTAGCTCTGAGGGAGAGTGAAAGAAAGAGTGAGAGAGAGAGAGCAGAGAGAGAGAGAGAGAGAGAGAGTGAGCAGAGAGAGAGAGAGAGAAAGCACAGAAAACTTTTTTGAACAGCACCTGGTAACCTGACACACTAAAGCACAACCATTTTTCCCAAACTGCACATGATTTTCATATGACTTCATCTCCCCAATGATCAAGTCTTCACAAAGCTGGCCAGCCACGGTGTATTTAAGGAGTATGAGAAGAGAGAGAGACAAAACAAAAAAAACACAGAGGGGGGGGGGGGGTTGCTGGAGGATGACAAGAACACCCTTTTCCTATCGGTAAATACTGCTGCCCACATCCCTTTCCCCTCTTCCTGTTTCAGCTTCCTTGTGCTCAACTAATAAAGATACCAGCACAAGGCTCGCCGCACCAGGAAAATCCCCCCAACTCTGACGACAGACAGCAACAGGGGGTCAGTAAATAAACAAACGCGGGCCCAGCGCAGGCGGACTAGACAGACCCTTGGAGGGACGGACAGACGGACATGCTGTTGCACTGAAATGGCCCCGGCGGTTCACGCAAGTTGCAGCTAAGGTGAACGCGAGGGGTTTGTCCGCGGCACATGTGCTGCCACTGGCCCTAAGCTGCCCTTCCAGC